>NW_027140189.1:300000-402500 GCF_036365525.1 Heterodontus francisci | reverse complement strand
ACTTTCACCTTTGATCGATTTGTGGCCATTTGTTGTCAGAATCTGAAAAGTAAATATTGCAGTGAGAAAACATGTGCTGTGGTTGTGGGAACAGTGAGTTTGCTGAGCTGTTTAAAGAACATCTTCTGGTATTTTATGTTAACGGGTTGGTATTGGCTGGGGAACGATCCCTGGTTTTGTGATGTAACAATGGATGTTCTGGAATCTCGTGTCTGGGGAACAATCGAGTTCCTCCACAACATTCTAACCCCGGTCATCCCATTTGTGCTGATTCTGCTGCTCAACGCTCTCACCGTCAGACACATTTTAGTGAGCAGCAGAGGACGCAGGAGACTCCGGGCTCACAGCAGTGGGGAGAGTCACAGAGACCCCGAGATGGAGAGTCGAAGGAAATCTATCATTTTACTGTTAGTTATCTCTGGTAATTTCATGCTGTTGTGGGCCCTGTTAATGGTGTATTCTATATGGTGGAGGATGTGGTGGATGGGTTATGGGTCTGTTTATCTCCCTGAGTTTCTGCTGGAATTGTCCTTCATGCTCCAGCTCCTGAGCTGCTCCACAAACACTGTGATTTACGCCGTGACCCAGACTCAGTTCAGAGAGCAGGTGAAGAATGTGCTGAAATATCCCTTTAATACAATTATTAAATTAATTCAATAATCAGAGGAGGGGGAGGGGCCTGTCACCATGGAGACAGAGCGGGGGAGGGGACTGTCACCATGGAGACAGAGCGGGGGAGGGGACTGTCACCATGGAGACAGAGCGGGGGAGGGGCCTGTCACCATGGAGACAGAGCGGGGGAGGGGCCTGTCACCATGGAGACAGAGCGGGGGAGGGGCCTGTCACCATGGAGACAGAGCGGGGGAGGGAACTGTCACCATGGAGACAGAGCGGGGGAGGGGACTCTCACCATGGAGACAGAGCGGGGGAGGGGACTGTCACCATGGAGACAGAGCGGGGGAGGGGCCTCTCACCATGGAGACAGAGCGGGGGAGGGGACTGTCACCATGGAGACAGAGCGGGGGAGGGGACTGTCACCATGGAGACAGAGCGGGGGAGGAGCCTGTCACCATGGAGACAGAGCGGGGGAGGGGACTGTCACCATGGAGACAGAGCGGGGGAGGGGACTGTCACCATGGCGACAGAGCGGGGGAGGGGACTGTCACCATGGAGACAGAGCGGGGGAGGGGACTGTCACCATGGAGACAGAGCGGGGGAGGGGACTGTCACCATGGAGACAGAGCGGGGGAGGGGACTGTCACCATGGAGACAGAGCGGGGGAGGGGACTGTCACCATGGAGACAGAGCGGGGGAGGGGACTGTCACCATGGAGACAGAGCGGGGGAGGGGACTGTCACCATGGAGACAGAGCGGGGGAGGGGACTGTCACCATGGAGACAGAGCGGGGGGAGGGGACTGTCACCATGGAGACAGAGCGGGGGAGGGGACTGTCACCATGGAGACAGAGCGGGGGAGGGGACTGTCACCATGGAGACAGAGCGGGGGGAGGGGACTGTCACCATGGAGACAGAGCGGGGGAGGGGACTCTCACCATGGAGACAGAGCGGGGGAGGGGACTGTCACCATGGAGACAGAGCGGGGGAGGGGCCTCTCACCATGGAGACAGAGCGGGGGAGGGGGACTGTCACCATGGAGACAGAGCGGGGGAGGGGCCTCTCACCATGGAGACAGAGCGGGGGAGGGGCCTCTCACCATGGAGACAGAGCGGGGGAGGGGACTGTCACCATGGAGACAGAGCGGGGGGAGGGGACTGTCACCATGGAGACAGAGCGGGGGAGGGGCCTCTCACCATGGAGACAGAGCGGGGGAGGGGGACTGTCACCATGGAGACAGAGCGGGGGAGGAGCCTGTCACCATGGAGACAGAGCGGGGGAGGGGACTGTCACCATGGAGACAGAGCGGGGGAGGGGACTGTCACCATGGAGACAGAGCGGGGGAGGGGCCTGTCACCATGGAGACAGAGCGGGGGGAGGGGACTGTCACCATGGAGACAGAGCGGGGGAGGGGCCTGTCACCATGGAGACAGAGCGGGGGAGGGGACTGTCACCATGGAGACAGAGGAGGGGAGGGGACTGTCACCATGGAGACAGAGCGGGGGAGGAGCCTGTCACCATGGAGACAGAGCGGGGGAGGGGACTGTCACCATGGAGACAGAGCGGGGGAGGGGCCTGTCACCATGGAGACAGAGTGGGGGAGGAGCCTGTCACCATGGAGACAGAGCGGGGGAGGGGACTGTCACCATGGAGACAGAGCGGGGGGAGGGGACTGTCACCATGGAGACAGAGCGGGGGAGGGGCCTGTCACCATGGAGACAGAGCGGGGGAGGGGACTGTCACCATGGAGACAGAGGAGGGGGAGGGGACTGTCACCATGGAGACAGAGCGGGGGAGGAGCCTGTCACCATGGAGACAGAGCGGGGGAGGGGACTGTCACCATGGAGACAGAGCGGGGGAGGGGCCTGTCACCATGGAGACAGAGTGGGGGAGGAGCCTGTCACCATGGAGACAGAGCGGGGGAGGGGCCTCTCACCATGGAGACAGAGCGGGGGAGGAGCCTGTCACCATGGAGACAGAGCGGGGGAGGGGACTGTCACCATGGAGACAGAGCGGGGGAGGGGACTGTCACCATGGAGACAGAGCGGGGGAGGGGCCTGTCACCATGGAGACAGAGCGGGGGAGGGGCCTGTCACCATGGAGACAGAGCGGGGGAGGGGACTGTCACCATGGAGACAGAGCGGGGGAGGAGACTGTCACCATGGAGACAGAGCGGGGGAGGGGACTGTCACCATGGAGACAGAGCGGGGGAGGGGACTGTCACCATGGAGACAGAGCGGGGGAGGGGACTGTCACCATGGAGACAGAGCGGGGGAGGAGCCTGTCACCATGGAGACAGAGCGGGGGAGGGGACTGTCACCATGGAGACAGAGCGGGGGAGGGGACTGTCACCATGGAGACAGAGCGGGGGAGGGGACTGTCACCATGGAGACAGAGCGGGGGAGGGGCCTGTCACCATGGAGACAGAGCGGGGGGAGGGGACTGTCACCGTGGAGACAGAGCGGGGGAGGGGACTGTCACCATGGAGACAGAGCGGGGGAGGGGCCTGTCACCATGGAGACAGAGCGGGGGAGGAGACTGTCACCATGGAGACAGAGCGGGGGAGGGGACTGTCACCATGGAGACAGAGCGGGGGAGGGGACTGTCACCATGGAGACAGAGCGGGGGAGGGGACTGTCACCATGGAGACAGAGCGGGGGAGGGGACTGTCACCATGGAGACAGAGCGGGGGAGGGGCCTCTCACCATGGAGACAGAGCGGGGGAGGGGCCACTCACCATGGAGACAGAGCGGGGGAGGGGCCTCTCACCATGGAGACAGAGCGGGGGAGGGGCCTCTCACCATGGAGACAGAGCGGGGGAGGGGCCTGTTTCCAAGGTGACGGCGAATGGGGGCGGGGTCTGTTTCCAGAGTGACGGGAGTGGGGGCGGGGTCTGTTTCCAGAGTGACGGCGAATGGGGGCGGGGTCTGTTTCCAAGGTGACGGCGAGTGGGGGCGGGGTCTGTTTCCAAGGTGACGGCGAGTGGGGGCGGGGTCTGTTTCCAGAGTGACGGGAGTGGGGGCGGGGTCTGTTTCCAGAGTGACGGCGAATGGGGGCGGGGTCTGTTTCCAAGGTGACGGCGAGTGGGGGGCGGGGTCTGTTTCCAGAATGACAGGAGTGGGGGCGGGGTCTGTTACCAAGGTGACGGGAGTGGGGGCGGGGTCTGTTTCCAGAGTGACGGCGAATGGGGGCGGGGTCTGTTTCCAAGGTGACGGGAGTGGGGGCGGGGTCTGTTTCCAAGGTGACGGCGAGTGGGGGCGGGGTCTGTTTCCAGTGTGACGGCGAATGGGGGCGGGGTCTGTTTCCAAGGTGACGGCGAGTGGGGGCGGGGTCTGTTACCAAAGTGACGGCGAGTGGGGGCGGGGTCTGTTTCCAAGGTGACGGCGAGTGGGGGCGGGGTCTGTTACCAAGGTGACGGGAGTGGGGGCGGGGTCTGTTTCCAGGGTGACGGGAATGTGGGCGGGGTCTGTTTCCAGGGTGACGGAGTGGGGGCGGGGTCTGTTACCAAGGTGACGGGAGTGGGGGCGGGGTCTGTTTCCAGGGTGACGGGAGTGGGGGCGGGGTCTGTTACCAAGGTGACGTGAGTGGGGGCGTGGTCTGTTACCTAGGTGACGGGAGTGGGGGTGGGGTCTGTCACCAGGGTGACGGAGTGGGGGCGGGGTCTGTTACCAAGGAGACGGGAGTGGGGGCGGGGTCTGTTACCAAGGTGACGGGAGTGGGGGCGGGGTCTGTTACCAAGGTGACGTGAGTGGGGGCGTGGGTCTGTTACCTAGGTGACGGGAGTGGGGGTGGGGTCTGTCACCAGGGTGACGGAGTGGGGGCGGGGTCTGTTACCAAGGAGACGGGAGTGGGGGCGTGTTCTGTTACCAAGGTGACGGGAGTGGGGGCGGGGTCTGTTTCCAGGGTGACGGGAGTGGGGGCGGGGTCTGTTTCCAGGGTGACGGGAGTGTGGGCGGGGTCTGTTTCCAGGGTGACGGGAGTGGGGGCGGGGTCTGTTTCCAGGGTGACGGGAGTGGGGGCGGGGTCCGTTTCCAGGGTGACGGGAGTGGGGGCGGGGTCTGTTTCCAGGGTGACGGGAGTGGGGGCGGGGTCTGTTTCCAGGGTGACGGGAGTGGGGGCGGGGTCTGTTTCCAGGGTGACGGGAGTGGGGGCGGGGTCTGTTTCCAGGGTGACGGGAGTGGTGGCGGGGTCTGTTTCCAGAGTGACGGAGTGGGGGCGGGGTCTGTTTCCAGGGTGACGGGAGTGGGGGCGGGGTCTGTTTCCAGGGTGACGGGAGTGGGGGCGGGGTCTGTTTCCAGGGTGACGGGAGTGGGGGCGGGGTCTGTTTCCAGGGTGACGGGAGTGGGGGCGGGGTCTGTTTCCAGGGTGACGGGAGTGGGGGCGGGGTCTGTTTCCAGAGTGACGGGAGTGGGGGCGGGGTCTGTTTCCAGGGAGACGGGAGTGGGGGCGGGGTCTGTTTCCAGGGAGACGGGAGAGGGGGCGGGGTCTGTTTCCAGGGTGACGGGAGTGGGGGCGGGGTCTGAATCTTTCTGATTCTTTTATAATCCCTTTCAAACTAAAAGAATCCTGATAATTATTGATAATAATTTATAATAATTTATAAACATTTACTGAACTTTACAACCTTTATAAACTGTTTATAATTCTTCCTCTCACTTTGTAAATCTTTATAATATTTATGATTGTCTGTGATTTATTATCTTTTATGAGATTTTATTCTCATTTATAATCTGTTACATTCACTGCCCTGGACAGAAAACATTGAAAATGATCCCCGTGGATTACTCTCAATTCAAACAGATCACAGAGCATATCATTTAAAATGGCCGCAGCACATGTCACGTAAAATGGCCGCAGTGAAGGTGACATCAAACAGACCACAGTGCATATCATTTAAAATGGCCACAGCACATGTCGCGTAAAATGGCCGCAGTGAAGGTGACATCAAACAGACCACAGTGCATATCATTTAAAATGGCCGCAGCACATGTCACGTAAAATGGCTGCAGTCAAGGTGACATCAAACAGACCACAGTGCATATCATTTAAAATGGCCGCAGCACATGTCACGTAAAATGGCTGCAGTCAAGGTGACATCAAACAGACCACAGAGCATAACATTTAAAATGGACGCAGTGACGGTGACATCAAACAGACCACAGTGCATATCATTTAAAATGGCCGTACCATATGTCACGTAAAATGGCCGCAGTGAAGGTGACATCAAACAGACCACAGAGCACATCATTTAGAATGGCCGCAGCACATGTCGCTTAAAATGGCCGCGGTGCAGGTGACATCAAACAGACAACAGTGCATATAATCAGATCGAACTGGCCTTTGTTAAAACCAGCTGGAGTGGTACTGAGTCCCACACACACACCAGGAAACAGCCAATTCAATCCAGACCTTTATTAATGCCAGCTGGAGTGGTACTGAGCCCCACTCACACACCAGATAAGAGCCAATTGAATTTGAGCCGATATTAATACCAGCTGGAGTGGTACTGAGGCTCATTCACATACCGGGAAAGAACCAATTCAATCCAGGCCCCTATTAATACCAGCTGGAGTAAAATTAACTCCCATTCACACACCAGGAAAGAGCCAATTGAAACCGAGCCTATATTATCACCAGCTGGAGTGGTACTGAGTCCCACTGACACACCAGGAAAGAGCCAATTCAATGCAAACCTTTATTAATACCAGCTGGAGTGGTACTGAGCCCCACTCACACACCAGGAAAAAGCTAATTAAAGCCAGACCGCCATTGATACCAGCTGGAGTGGGACTGAGACCCACTCACACACCAGGAAAGAGATAGTTCATTCCAGGCTTCCATTAATACTAGCTGGAGTGGCACTGAGTCCCACTAACACCCCAGAAAGAGCCAATTCAATCCAGGTCTCTATTAATACCAGCTGGAGTGGAATTAACTCCCACTCACACAACAGGAAAGAGCAAATTCAATCCAGACCTCTATTAATACCAGCTGGAGTGGTACTGAGTCCCACTCACACAGCAGGAAAGAGCCAATTCAATCCAGGCCTCTATTTATACCAGCTGGAGTGGTACTGAGCCCCACTCACGCACCTGAAAAGTGCCAAAACAATCCAGGCCTCTATTAATAGCAGCTGGAATGGTACTGAGTCCCACTCAAACACCAGGAAAGAGGCAATTTAATCCAGGCCTCTATTAATACCAGCTGGAGTGGAACTGAGTCCCACTCACACACCAGGAAAGAACCAATTAAATCCAGGCCTCCATTAATACTAGCTGGAGTGGTACTGAGTCCCACTCACACACCAGGAAAGAGCCAATTCAATCCAGGCCTCCACTAATACCAGCTGGAGTGGTACTGAGTCCCACTCACACACCAGGAAAGAGCCAATTAAATCCAGACCTCTATTAATACCAGCTGGAGTGGTACTGAGTCCCACTCACACACCAGGAAAGAGCCAATTAAATCCAGACCTCAATTAATACCAGCTGGAGTGGTACTGAGCCCCACTCACTCACCAGGAAGGAGCCAATTCAATCCAGCCCTCTATTAATACCAGCTGGAGTGGTACTGAGTCCCACACACACACCAGGAAAGAGTCAATTAAATCCAGACCTCCATTAATACTAGCTGGAGTGGTACTGAGTCCCACTCACACACCAGGAAAGAGCCAATTAAATCCTACCTCTATTAATACCAGCTGGAGTGTTACTGAGTCCCACTCACACACCAGGGAAGAGCCAATTCAATCCAGACCTCTATTAATACCAGCTGGAGTGGTACTGAGTCCCACTCACACACCAGGAAAGAGTCAATTAAATCCAGACCTCAATTAATACCAGCTGGAGTGGTACTGAGTCCCACTCACACACCAGGAAAGAGCCAATTCAATCGAGAACTCTTAATACCAGCTGGAGTGGGACTGAGCCCCACTCACTCACCAGGAAGGAGCCAATTCAATCCAGCCCTCTATTCATACCAGCTGGAGTGGTACTGAGTCCCACTCACTCACCAGGAAGGAGCCAATTCAATCCAGACCTCTGTTAATACCAGCTGGAGTGGCACTGAGCCCCACTCACACACCAGGGAAGAGCCATTTCGATCCAGGCCTCTATCTATAGCGACTGGAGTGGGACTGAGAGCCACTCACACACCAGGAAAGAGGCAATTCAATCCAGGTATCTATTAATAGCAGCTGGAGTAGTACTGAGTCCCACTCACTCACCAGGAAGGAGCCAATTCAATCCAGACCTCTATTAATAACATTTGGAGTGGGACTGAATCCCACTCACACAGCAGAGAAGAGACAGTTCATTCCAGGACTCTATTAACACCGGGTGTTCTGGCACTGTGTCCCACTCACACACCAGAAAGAGCCAATTCATTCTAGGCCTCTATTAATACCAGCTGGAGTGATACTGATACTCACGGACGCACCAGGAAAGAGACCATTCCATCCAGACCACTAATAATACCAGCAGGATGGTACTGAGCCCCCCTCAGGCACCAGCAAGTGCCAATTCAATCCAAGCCTCTATTAATACCAGCTGGAGCGGTACTGAGTCCCACACACACATCAAGAAAGAGCCAATTCAATCCAGGCCTCTATTCATACCAGCTGGAGTGGTACTGAGTCCCACTCACTAACCATGAAAGAGCCAATTCAATTCAGACCTCTTTTAATACCAGCTGGAGTGGTTCTGAGCCCCAATCACACACCAGGAAAGAGCCAATTCAATGCAGGCCTCTATTAGTAACATTTGGAGTGGGACTGAATCCCACTCACACAGCAGAGAAGAGACAGTTCATTCCAGGACTCTATTAACCCCGGGTGATCTGGCACTGTGTCCCACTCACACACCAGGAAAGGGACAGTTCATTCCAAACATCAATCAATACCAGCTGGAGTGGTACTGAGCCGCCCCACTCACCCACCAGGAAAGAGCCAATTCAATCCAGACCTCTATTAATAACATTTGGAGTGGGACTGAATCCCACTCACACACCAGAAAGAGCCAATTCATTCTCGGCCTCTATTAATACCAGCTGGAGTGGTTCTGATTCACACTCACACCAGGAAAGAGCCAATTCAAACCAGATCTCTATTAATACCAGCTGGAGTGATACAGATCCCCACTCACTCCCCAGCAAAGAGCCAATTCAATCCAGGCCTCTATTAATACCAGCAGGAGTGGCACTAATCCCCACTCACTCACCAAAAAAGGGCCAATTCAATCCATGTCTCTATTAATAGCAGAAGGAGTGGAACTGAGCCCCGCTCACACACCAGGAAGTGGCTAACTCAATCCAGGCCTCGATTAATACCAGCTGGAGTGGTACTGAGTCCCACTCACTCACCAGGAAAGAGCCAATTCAATCCTGACCTCTATTAATACCAGCTGGAGTGGTACTGAGTCCCACTCACACACCAGGAAAGAGCCAATTCAATCCTGACCTCTATTAACACCAGCTGGAGTGGTACTGAGTCCCACACACACCAGGAAAGAGCCAATTCAATCCTGACCTCTATTAACACCAGCTGGAGTGGTACTGAGTCCCACTCACACACCAGGAAAGAGCCAATTCAATCCTGACCTCTATTAATACCAGCTGGAGTGGTACTGAGTCCCACTCACACACCAGGAAAGAGCCAATTCAATCCAGACCTCTATGAATACCAGCTGGAGTGGTACTGAGTCCCACTCACACACCAGGAAAGAGCCAATTCAATCCTGACCTCTATTAATACCAGCTGGAGTGGTACTGAGTCCCACTCACACACCAGGAAAGAGCCAATTCAATCCTGACCTCTATTAACACCAGCTGGAGTGGTACTGAGTCCCACACACACCAGGAAAGAGCCAATTCAATCCTGACCTCTATTAACACCAGCTGGAGTGGTACTGAGTCCCACTCACACACCAGGAAAGAGCCAATTCAATCCAGACCTCTATGAATAACAGCTGGAGTGGTACAGACTCCCACTCACACACCAGGAAAGAGCCAATTCAATCCCAACCGTATTAATACCAGCTGGAGTGGTTCTGAGTCCCACTCTCAAACCAGGAAAGAGACAATTCAATCCAGGCCTCTATTAATACCAGCTGGAGTTCTACTGAGCCCCACTCACACACCAGGAAAGAGCCAATTGAATCCAGAACACGAATTAATACCAGCTGGAGTGGTACTGAGACCCACTCACACACCAGGAGAGAGCCAATTCAATTCAGGCCTCTATTAATACCAGCTGGAGTGGTACTGAGTCCCACTCACACACCAGGAAAGAGCCAATTCAATCCCAACCGTATTAATACCAGCTGGAGTGGTACTGAGTCCCAATCACACACCAGGAAAGTGTCAATTCAATCCAGGCCTCTATTAATAACATTTGGAGTGGGACTGAATCCCATTTACACTACAGATAAGAGACAGCTCATTTCAAACATCTATAAATATCAGCTGGAATGGTACTGAACCCCACTCACCCACCCGGAAAGAGCGAATTCAGTCCAGACCTCTTAATCCCAGCTGGAGTGCGACTGATTCCAACTCACACAGCAGGAAAGGGACAGTTCATTCCAGGCCTCTACTAATCCCAGCTGGAGTGGTTCCGAGCCCCACTCACACACCAGGAAACAGCCAACTCAATCCAGACCTCCACAATACCAGCTGGAGTGGAATTAACTCCCACTCACACACCAAAAAGAGCCAATTCAATCCAGCCCTCTATTAATACCAGCTGGAGGGGCACTGAGTCCCACTCACAAACCAGGAAAGGGACAGTTCATTCCAGGCCTCTATTAATACTTCTGGAGTGGTACTGAGTCCCACTCACACTCCAGAAAGAGCCAATTCAATCCCAACCGTATTAATACCAGCTGGAGTGGTTCTGAGTCCCAATCACACACCAGGAGAGAGCCAATTCAATGCAGGCCTCTATTAATAACATTTGGAGTGGGACTGAATCCCACTCACACAGCAGAGAAGAGACAGTTCATTCCAGGACTCTATTAACACCGGGTGTTCTGGCACTGTGTCCCACTCACACACCAGAAAGAGCCAATTCATTCTAGGCCTCTATTAATACCAGCTGGAGTGATACTGATACTCACGGACGCACCAGGAAAGAGACCATTCCATCCAGACCACTAATAATACCAGCAGGATGGTACTGAGCCCCCCTCAGGCACCAGCAAGTGCCAATTCAATCCAAGCCTCTATTAATACCAGCTGGAGCGGTACTGAGTCCCACACACACATCAAGAAGTGCCAATTCAATCCAGACCTCTATTAATACCAGCTGGAGTGGTACTGAGTCCCACTCACACACCAGGAAAGAGCCAATTCAATCCTGACCTCTATTAACACCAGCTGGAGTGGTACTGAGTCCCACACACACCAGGAAAGAGCCAATTCAATCCTGACCTCTATTAACACCAGCTGGAGTGGTACTGAGTCCCACTCACACACCAGGAAAGAGCCAATTCAATCCTGACCTCTATTAATACCAGCTGGAGTGGTACTGAGTCCCACTCACACACCAGGAAAGAGCCAATTCAATCCAGACCTCTATGAATACCAGCTGGAGTGGTACTGAGTCCCACTCACACACCAGGAAAGAGCCAATTCAATCCTGACCTCTATTAATACCAGCTGGAGTGGTACTGAGTCCCACTCACACACCAGGAAAGAGCCAATTCAATCCTGACCTCTATTAACACCAGCTGGAGTGGTACTGAGTCCCACACACACCAGGAAAGAGCCAATTCAATCCTGACCTCTATTAACACCAGCTGGAGTGGTACTGAGTCCCACTCACACACCAGGAAAGAGCCAATTCAATCCAGACCTCTATGAATAACAGCTGGAGTGGTACAGACTCCCACTCACACACCAGGAAAGAGCCAATTCAATCCCAACCGTATTAATACCAGCTGGAGTGGTTCTGAGTCCCACTCTCAAACCAGGAAAGAGACAATTCAATCCAGGCCTCTATTAATACCAGCTGGAGTTCTACTGAGCCCCACTCACACACCAGGAAAGAGCCAATTGAATCCAGAACACGAATTAATACCAGCTGGAGTGGTACTGAGACCCACTCACACACCAGGAGAGAGCCAATTCAATTCAGGCCTCTATTAATACCAGCTGGAGTGGTACTGAGTCCCACTCACACACCAGGAAAGAGCCAATTCAATCCCAACCGTATTAATACCAGCTGGAGTGGTACTGAGTCCCAATCACACACCAGGAAAGTGTCAATTCAATCCAGGCCTCTATTAATAACATTTGGAGTGGGACTGAATCCCATTTACACTACAGATAAGAGACAGCTCATTTCAAACATCTATAAATATCAGCTGGAATGGTACTGAACCCCACTCACCCACCCGGAAAGAGCGAATTCAGTCCAGACCTCTTAATCCCAGCTGGAGTGCGACTGATTCCAACTCACACAGCAGGAAAGGGACAGTTCATTCCAGGCCTCTACTAATCCCAGCTGGAGTGGTTCCGAGCCCCACTCACACACCAGGAAACAGCCAACTCAATCCAGACCTCCACAATACCAGCTGGAGTGGAATTAACTCCCACTCACACACCAAAAAGAGCCAATTCAATCCAGCCCTCTATTAATACCAGCTGGAGGGGCACTGAGTCCCACTCACAAACCAGGAAAGGGACAGTTCATTCCAGGCCTCTATTAATACTTCTGGAGTGGTACTGAGTCCCACTCACACTCCAGAAAGAGCCAATTCAATCCCAACCGTATTAATACCAGCTGGAGTGGTTCTGAGTCCCAATCACACACCAGGAGAGAGCCAATTCAATGCAGGCCTCTATTAATAACATTTGGAGTGGGACTGAATCCCACTCACACAGCAGAGAAGAGACAGTTCATTCCAGGACTCTATTAACACCGGGTGTTCTGGCACTGTGTCCCACTCACACACCAGAAAGAGCCAATTCATTCTAGGCCTCTATTAATACCAGCTGGAGTGATACTGATTCTCACGGACACACCAGGAAAGAGACCATTCCATCCAGACCTCTAATAATACCAGCAGGATGGTACTGAGCCCCCCTCAGGCACCAGCAAGTGCCAATTCAATCCAAGCCTCTATTAATACCAGCTGGAGTGGTACTGAGTCCCACACACACATCAAGAAGTGCCAATTCAATCCAGACCTCTATTAATACCAGCTGGAGTGGTACTGAGCCCCACTCACACACCAGAAGGAGCCAATTCAATCCTGACCTCTATCAATACCAGCTGGAGTGGGACTGAGTCCCACTCACACATCAGTTAAGAGCCAATTCAATCCTGACCTCTATCAATACCAGCTGGAGTGGGACTGAGTCCCACTCACACATCAGTTAAGAGCCAATTCAATCCTGACCTCTATCAATACCAGCTGGAGTGGGACTGAGTCCCACTCACACATCAGTTAAGAGCCAATTCAATCCAGGCCTCTATTAATACCAGCTGGAGTGGTACTGAGTCCCAATCACGCACCAGTTAAGAGCCAATTCAATCCCAACCCGATTAATACCAGCTGGAGTGGTACTGAGCCCCACTCACACACCAGGAAGTGGCTAACTCAATCCAGACCTCTATAATACCAGCTGGAGTGGTACTGAGTCCCACTCACACACCAGGAAAGAGCCAATTCAATCCAGACCTCTATAATACCAGCTGGAGTGGTACTGAGTCCCACTCACACATCAGTTAAGAGCCAATCCAGTCCAGACCTCTATTAATACTAGCTGGAGTTGTACTGAGCCCCACTCACACATCAGTTAAGAGCCAATTCAATCCAGACCTCTATAATACCATCTGGAGTGGTACTGAGCCCCACTCACCCACCCAGAAAGAGCCAATCCAGTCCAGACCTCTATAATACCAGCTGAAGTGCGACTGAGTCCCACACACACAGCAGGAAAGGGACAGTTCATTCCAGGCCTCTATTTAACCAGCTGGAATGGTACTGAGCCCCCTCACACACCAGGAAAGAGCGAATTCAGTCCAAACATCTTTTAATCCCAGCTGGAGTGCGACTGATTCCCACTCACACAGCAGGAAAGGGACAGTTAATTCCAGGCCTCTATTAATACAAGCTGGAGTGGAATTAATTCCCACTCACACACCAGGAAACAGCCAATTCAATCCAGGCCTCTATTAATACCAGCTGGAATGGTACTGAGCCCCCTCACACACCAGGAAAGAGCAACTTCCAACCAGACCTCCAATAAAAGCAGCTGGAATGGTACTGAACCCCATTCACCCACCCGGAAAGAGCGAATTCAGTCCAGACCACATTTAATCCCAGCTGGAGTGCGACGGAGTCCCACTCACACAGCAGGAAAGGGACAGTTCATTCCAGGCCTCTAATATTCCCAGCTGGAGTGGTTCTGAGCCCCAGTCACACACCAGGAAACAGCCAATTCAATCCAGCCCTCTATTAATACCAGCTGGAGGGGTACTGAGTCCCACTCACAAACCAGGAGAGGGACAGTTCATTCCAGGCCTCTATTAATACTTCTGGAGAGGTACTGAGTCCCACTCACATTCCAGAAAGAGGCAATTCAATCCAGGCCTCTATTAATACCAGCTGGAGTGGTACTGAGTCCCACTCACACTCCAGAAAGAGGCAATTCAATCCAGGCCTCTATTAATAACAGCTGGAGTGGCACTGAGTCCCACTCACACTCCAGAAAGAGGCAATTCATTCCAGGCCTCTATTAATACCAGCTGGAGTGGTACTGAGTCCCACTCACACTCCAGAAAGAGGCAATTCATTCCAGGCCTCTATTAATACCAGCTGGAGTGGTACTGAGTCCCACTCACACACCAGGAAAGAGCCAATTCAATTCTGGCCTCTATTCATACCAGCTGGAATGGTACTGAGTCCCACTCAGACACCAGAAAGAGCCAATTCAATCCAGACCTCTATTAATAACAGCTGGAGTGGAACTGAGTCCCACTCAAACACCAGGAAAGAGCCAATTCAATCCAGACCTCTATGAATACCAGCTGGAGTGGTACTGAGTCCCACTCACACACCAGGAAAGAGCCAATTCAATCCCAACCATATTAATACCAGCTGGAGTGGTACTGAGTCCCAATCACACACCAGGAAAGTGTCAATTCAATCCAGGCCTCTATTAATAACATTTGGAGTGGTACTGAGTCTCACTCACACAACAAATAAGAGACAGCTCATTTCAAACATCTATAAATATCAGCTGGAATGGTACTGAACCCCACTCACCCACCGGAAAGAGCGAATTCAGTCCAGACCTCTTAATCCCAGCTGGAGTGCGACTGATTCCAACTCACACAGCAGGAAAGGGACAGTTCATTCCCGGCCTCTACTAATCACAGCTGGAGTGGTTCCGAGCCCCACTCACACACCAGGAAACAGCCAATTCAATCCAGAACTCCACAATCCCAGCTGGAGTGCGACTGATTCCAACTCACACAGCAGGAAAGGGACAGTTCATTCCAGGCCTCTACTAATCCCAGCTGGAGTGGTTCTGAGCCCCAGTCACACACCAGGAAACAGCCAATTCAATCCAGACCTCCACAATACCAGCTGGAGTGGAATTAACTCCCACTCACACACCAAAAAGAGCCAATTCAATCCAGACCTCTATTAATACCAGCTGGAGTGGAATTAACTCCCACTCACACACCAGGAAAGAGCCAATTCAATCCAGTCCTCTATTAATACCAGCTGGAGCGGTACTGAGTCCCACTCACAAACCAGGAAAGAGCCAATTCATTCCAGCCCTCTATTAATACCAGCTGGAGGGGTACTGAGTCCCACTCACAAACCAGGAAAGAGCCAGTTCATTGCAGACCTCTATTAATACCAGCTGGAAAGGTACTGAGTCCCACTCTCAAACCAGGAAATTACCAATTCAATTCAGGCCTCTATCAATACGAGCTGGAGTGGAATTAACTCCATCACACACACCAGAAACAGCCAATTCAATCCTGACCTCGAGAATACCAGCTGGAGTGCGTCTGAGTCCCACTCACACGCCATGAAGGGGTCAGTTCATTCCAGGCCTCTATTAATACCAGCTGGAGAGGTACTGAGCCCCACTCACACACCAGGGAAGAGAGAATTCAATCCAGGTCTCTATTAATACCAGCTGGAGTTGTACTGAACCCCACTCACACACCAGGAAAGAGGCAATTCATTCCAGACCTCTGTAATACCAGCTGGAGTGCGACTGAGACCCACTCACACAGCAAGAAAGGGACAGGTCATTCCAGGCCTCTATTAATACAAACTGGACTTGTACTGATCCCCACTCACGCAGCAGGAAAGAGCCAATTCAATTCAGGCCTCTATTAATACGAGCTGGAGTGGCACTGAGTCCCACTCACACACCAGAAAGAGCCAATTCAATCCTGACCTCTATAATACCAGCTGGTGTGCGTCTGAGGATCACTCAGACACCAGGAAAGAGGCACATTCAATCCAGACCTCTTATTAATACCAGCTGGAGAGGTACTGAGCCCCACTCACACACCAGGGAAGAGAGAATTCAATCCAGACCTCTATTAATACCAGCTGGAGAGGTACTGAGCCCCACTCACACACCAGGGAAGAGAGAATTCAATCCAGACCTCTATTAATACCAGCTGGAGAGGTACTGAGCCCCACTCACACACCAGGGAAGAGAGAATTCAATCCAAACCTCTATTAATACCAGTTGGAGAGGTACTGAGCCCCACTCACTCACCAGGAAAGAGGCAATTCATTCCAGACCTCTGTAATACCAGCTGGAGTGCGACTGAGACCCACTCACACAGCAAGAAAGGGACAGGTCATTCCAGGCCTCTATTAATACAAACTGGACTTGTACTGATCCCCACTCACGCAGCAGGAAATGGACAGTTCATTCCAGGCCTCTATTAATACCAGCTGGAGTGGCATTAACTCCCACTCGCACACCTGGAAACAGCCAATTCAATCCAGACCTCTACAATACCAGCTGAAGTGCGACTGAGTCCCACACACACAGCAGGAAAGGGACAGTTCATTCCTGGCCTCTATTTAACCAATTGGAGTGGTACTGAGCCCCACACACACACCAGAAAGAGCCAATTCAATCCAGATCTCTATTAATACCAGTTGGAGTGGTTCTGATCCCCACTCACACACCAGGAAAGTGCCAATTCAATCCAGACCTCTATAATACCAGCTGGAGTGCGACTGAGTCCCACTCACACAGCAGGAAAGGGACAGTTCATTCCCGGCCTCTATTAATCCCAGCTGGAGTGGTTCTGAGCCCCAGTCAAACACCAGGAAACAGCCAATTCAATCTAGGCCTCGAATAATACCAGCTGGAGTGGAGTTAACTCCCACTCACACACCAGGAAAGAGCTAATTCAACCCAAGCCTCTATTAATACCAGCTGGAATGGCACTGAGCCCCACTTACACACCAGAAAGAGCCAATTCAACCCAAGCCTCTATTAATACCAGCTGGAGTGGTACTGAGTCCCACTCACACACCAGGAAAGAGCCAATTCAATCCTGACCTCTATTAATACCAGCTGGAGTGGTACTGAGTCCCACTCACACACCAGGAAAGAGCCAATTCAATCCTGACCTCTATTAATACCAGCTGGAGTGGTACTGAGTCCCACTCACACACCAGGAAAGAGCCAATTCAATCCTGACCTCTATTAATACCAGCTGGAGTGATACAGATCCCCACTCACTCCCCAGCAAAGAGCCAATTCAATCCAGGCCTCTATTAATACCAGCAGGAGTGGCACTAATCCCCACTCACTCACCAAAAAAGGGCCAATTCAATCCATGTCTCTATTAATAGCAGAAGGAGTGGAACTGAGCCCCGCTCACACACCAGGAAGTGGCTAACTCAATCCAGGCCTCGATTAATACCAGCTGGAGTGGTACTGAGTCCCACTCACTCACCAGGAAAGAGCCAATTCAATCCTGACCTCTATTAATACCAGCTGGAGTGGTACTGAGTCCCACTCACACACCAGGAAAGAGCCAATTCAATCCTGACCTCTATTAACACCAGCTGGAGTGGTACTGAGTCCCACACACACCAGGAAAGAGCCAATTCAATCCTGACCTCTATTAACACCAGCTGGAGTGGTACTGAGTCCCACTCACACACCAGGAAAGAGCCAATTCAATCCTGACCTCTATTAATACCAGCTGGAGTGGTACTGAGTCCCACTCACACACCAGGAAAGAGCCAATTCAATCCAGACCTCTATGAATACCAGCTGGAGTGGTACTGAGTCCCACTCACACACCAGGAAAGAGCCAATTCAATCCTGACCTCTATTAATACCAGCTGGAGTGGTACTGAGTCCCACTCACACACCAGGAAAGAGCCAATTCAATCCTGACCTCTATTAACACCAGCTGGAGTGGTACTGAGTCCCACACACACCAGGAAAGAGCCAATTCAATCCTGACCTCTATTAACACCAGCTGGAGTGGTACTGAGTCCCACTCACACACCAGGAAAGAGCCAATTCAATCCAGACCTCTATGAATAACAGCTGGAGTGGTACAGACTCCCACTCACACACCAGGAAAGAGCCAATTCAATCCCAACCGTATTAATACCAGCTGGAGTGGTTCTGAGTCCCACTCTCAAACCAGGAAAGAGACAATTCAATCCAGGCCTCTATTAATACCAGCTGGAGTTCTACTGAGCCCCACTCACACACCAGGAAAGAGCCAATTGAATCCAGAACACGAATTAATACCAGCTGGAGTGGTACTGAGACCCACTCACACACCAGGAGAGAGCCAATTCAATTCAGGCCTCTATTAATACCAGCTGGAGTGGTACTGAGTCCCACTCACACACCAGGAAAGAGCCAATTCAATCCCAACCGTATTAATACCAGCTGGAGTGGTACTGAGTCCCAATCACACACCAGGAAAGTGTCAATTCAATCCAGGCCTCTATTAATAACATTTGGAGTGGGACTGAATCCCATTTACACTACAGATAAGAGACAGCTCATTTCAAACATCTATAAATATCAGCTGGAATGGTACTGAACCCCACTCACCCACCCGGAAAGAGCGAATTCAGTCCAGACCTCTTAATCCCAGCTGGAGTGCGACTGATTCCAACTCACACAGCAGGAAAGGGACAGTTCATTCCAGGCCTCTACTAATCCCAGCTGGAGTGGTTCCGAGCCCCACTCACACACCAGGAAACAGCCAACTCAATCCAGACCTCCACAATACCAGCTGGAGTGGAATTAACTCCCACTCACACACCAAAAAGAGCCAATTCAATCCAGCCCTCTATTAATACCAGCTGGAGGGGCACTGAGTCCCACTCACAAACCAGGAAAGGGACAGTTCATTCCAGGCCTCTATTAATACTTCTGGAGTGGTACTGAGTCCCACTCACACTCCAGAAAGAGCCAATTCAATCCCAACCGTATTAATACCAGCTGGAGTGGTTCTGAGTCCCAATCACACACCAGGAGAGAGCCAATTCAATGCAGGCCTCTATTAATAACATTTGGAGTGGGACTGAATCCCACTCACACAGCAGAGAAGAGACAGTTCATTCCAGGACTCTATTAACACCGGGTGTTCTGGCACTGTGTCCCACTCACACACCAGAAAGAGCCAATTCATTCTAGGCCTCTATTAATACCAGCTGGAGTGATACTGATACTCACGGACGCACCAGGAAAGAGACCATTCCATCCAGACCACTAATAATACCAGCAGGATGGTACTGAGCCCCCCTCAGGCACCAGCAAGTGCCAATTCAATCCAAGCCTCTATTAATACCAGCTGGAGTGGTACTGAGTCCCACACACACATCAAGAAAGAGCCAATTCAATCCAGGCCTCTATTCATACCAGCTGGAGTGGTACTGAGTCCCACTCACTAACCATGAAAGAGCCAATTCAATCCAGACCTCTTTTAATACCAGCTGGAGTGGTTCTGAGCCCCAATCACACACCAGGAAAGAGCCAATTCAATGCAGGCCTCTATTAGTAACATTTGGAGTGGGACTGAATCCCACTCACACAGCAGAGAAGAGACAGTTCATTCCAGGACTCTATTAACCCCGGGTGATCTGGCACTGTGTCCCACTCACACACCAGGAAAGGGACAGTTCATTCCAAACATCAATCAATACCAGCTGGAGTGGTACTGAGCCGCCCCACTCACCCACCAGGAAAGAGCCAATTCAATCCAGACCTCTATTAATAACATTTGGAGTGGGACTGAATCCCACTCACACACCAGAAAGAGCCAATTCATTCTCGGCCTCTATTAATACCAGCTGGAGTGGTTCTGATTCACACTCACACCAGGAAAGAGCCAATTCAAACCAGATCTCTATTAATACCAGCTGGAGTGATACAGATCCCCACTCACTCCCCAGCAAAGAGCCAATTCAATCCAGGCCTCTATTAATACCAGCAGGAGTGGCACTAATCCCCACTCACTCACCAAAAAAGGGCCAATTCAATCCATGTCTCTATTAATAGCAGAAGGAGTGGAACTGAGCCCCGCTCACACACCAGGAAGTGGCTAACTCAATCCAGGCCTCGATTAATACCAGCTGGAGTGGTACTGAGCCCCACTCACACACCAGGAAAGAGCCAATTCAATCCAGACCTCTATGAATACCAGCTGGAGTGGTACTGAGTCCCACTCACTCACCAGGAAAGAGCCAATTCAATCCTGACCTCTATTAATACCAGCTGGAGTGGTACTGAGTCCCACTCACACACCAGGAAAGAGCCAATTCAATCCTGACCTCTATTAACACCAGCTGGAGTGGTACTGAGTCCCACACACACCAGGAAAGAGCCAATTCAATCCTGACCTCTATTAACACCAGCTGGAGTGGTACTGAGTCCCACTCACACACCAGGAAAGAGCCAATTCAATCCTGACCTCTATTAATACCAGCTGGAGTGGTACTGAGTCCCACTCACACACCAGGAAAGAGCCAATTCAATCCAGACCTCTATGAATACCAGCTGGAGTGGTACTGAGTCCCACTCACACACCAGGAAAGAGCCAATTCAATCCTGACCTCTATTAATACCAGCTGGAGTGGTACTGAGTCCCACTCACACACCAGGAAAGAGCCAATTCAATCCTGACCTCTATTAACACCAGCTGGAGTGGTACTGAGTCCCACACACACCAGGAAAGAGCCAATTCAATCCTGACCTCTATTAACACCAGCTGGAGTGGTACTGAGTCCCACTCACACACCAGGAAAGAGCCAATTCAATCCAGACCTCTATGAATAACAGCTGGAGTGGTACAGACTCCCACTCACACACCAGGAAAGAGCCAATTCAATCCCAACCGTATTAATACCAGCTGGAGTGGTTCTGAGTCCCACTCTCAAACCAGGAAAGAGACAATTCAATCCAGGCCTCTATTAATACCAGCTGGAGTTCTACTGAGCCCCACTCACACACCAGGAAAGAGCCAATTGAATCCAGAACACGAATTAATACCAGCTGGAGTGGTACTGAGACCCACTCACACACCAGGAGAGAGCCAATTCAATTCAGGCCTCTATTAATACCAGCTGGAGTGGTACTGAGTCCCACTCACACACCAGGAAAGAGCCAATTCAATCCCAACCGTATTAATACCAGCTGGAGTGGTACTGAGTCCCAATCACACACCAGGAAAGTGTCAATTCAATCCAGGCCTCTATTAATAACATTTGGAGTGGGACTGAATCCCATTTACACTACAGATAAGAGACAGCTCATTTCAAACATCTATAAATATCAGCTGGAATGGTACTGAACCCCACTCACCCACCCGGAAAGAGCGAATTCAGTCCAGACCTCTTAATCCCAGCTGGAGTGCGACTGATTCCAACTCACACAGCAGGAAAGGGACAGTTCATTCCAGGCCTCTACTAATCCCAGCTGGAGTGGTTCCGAGCCCCACTCACACACCAGGAAACAGCCAACTCAATCCAGACCTCCACAATACCAGCTGGAGTGGAATTAACTCCCACTCACACACCAAAAAGAGCCAATTCAATCCAGCCCTCTATTAATACCAGCTGGAGGGGCACTGAGTCCCACTCACAAACCAGGAAAGGGACAGTTCATTCCAGGCCTCTATTAATACTTCTGGAGTGGTACTGAGTCCCACTCACACTCCAGAAAGAGCCAATTCAATCCCAACCGTATTAATACCAGCTGGAGTGGTTCTGAGTCCCAATCACACACCAGGAAAGAGCCAATTCAATCCAGACCTCTATTAATAACATTTGGAGTGGGACTGAATCCCACTCACACAGCAGAGAAGAGACAGTTCATTCCAGGACTCTATTAACACCGGGTGTTCTGGCACTGTGTCCCACTCACACACCAGAAAGAGCCAATTCATTCTAGGCCTCTATTAATACCAGCTGGAGTGATACTGATTCTCACGGACACACCAGGAAAGAGACCATTCCATCCAGACCTCTAATAATACCAGCAGGATGGTACTGAGCCCCCCTCAGGCACCAGCAAGTGCCAATTCAATTCAAGCCTCTATTAATACCAGCTGGAGTGGTACTGAGTCCCACACACACATCAAGAAGTGCCAATTCAATCCAGACCTCTATTAATACCAGCTGGAGTGGTACTGAGCCCCACTCACACACCAGAAGGAGCCAATTCAATCCTGACCTCTATCAATACCAGCTGGAGTGGGACTGAGTCCCACTCACACATCAGTTAAGAGCCAATTCAATCCTGACCTCTATCAATACCAGCTGGAGTGGGACTGAGTCCCACTCACACATCAGTTAAGAGCCAATTCAATCCTGACCTCTATCAATACCAGCTGGAGTGGGACTGAGTCCCACTCACACATCAGTTAAGAGCCAATTCAATCCAGGCCTCTATTAATACCAGCTGGAGTGGTACTGAGTCCCAATCACGCACCAGTTAAGAGCCAATTCAATCCCAACCCGATTAATACCAGCTGGAGTGGTACTGAGCCCCACTCACACACCAGGAAGTGGCTAACTCAATCCAGACCTCTATTAATACCAGCTGGAGTGGTACTGAGCCCCACTCACACACCAGGAAGTGGCTAACTCAATCCAGACCTCTATAATACCAGCTGGAGTGGTACTGAGTCCCACTCACACACCAGGAAAGAGCCAATTCAATCCAGACCTCTATAATACCAGCTGGAGTGGTACTGAGTCCCACTCACACATCAGTTAAGAGCCAATCCAGTCCAGACCTCTATTAATACTAGCTGGAGTTGTACTGAGCCCCACTCACACATCAGTTAAGAGCCAATTCAATCCAGACCTCTATAATACCATCTGGAGTGGTACTGAGCCCCACTCACCCACCCAGAAAGAGCCAATCCAGTCCAGACCTCTATAATACCAGCTGAAGTGCGACTGAGTCCCACACACACAGCAGGAAAGGGACAGTTCATTCCAGGCCTCTATTTAACCAGCTGGAATGGTACTGAGCCCCCTCACACACCAGGAAAGAGCGAATTCAGTCCAAACATCTTTTAATCCCAGCTGGAGTGCGACTGATTCCCACTCACACAGCAGGAAAGGGACAGTTAATTCCAGGCCTCTATTAATACAAGCTGGAGTGGAATTAATTCCCACTCACACACCAGGAAACAGCCAATTCAATCCAGGCCTCTATTAATACCAGCTGGAATGGTACTGAGCCCCCTCACACACCAGGAAAGAGCAACTTCCAACCAGATCTCCAATAAAAGCAGCTGGAATGGTACTGAACCCCATTCACCCACCCGGAAAGAGCGAATTCAGTCCAGACCACATTTAATCCCAGCTGGAGTGCGACGGAGTCCCACTCACACAGCAGGAAAGGGACAGTTCATTCCAGGCCTCTAATATTCCCAGCTGGAGTGGTTCTGAGCCCCAGTCACACACCAGGAAACAGCCAATTCAATCCAGCCCTCTATTAATACCAGCTGGAGGGGTACTGAGTCCCACTCACAAACCAGGAGAGGGACAGTTCATTCCAGGCCTCTATTAATACTTCTGGAGAGGTACTGAGTCCCACTCACATTCCAGAAAGAGGCAATTCAATCCAGGCCTCTATTAATACCAGCTGGAGTGGTACTGAGTCCCACTCACACTCCAGAAAGAGGCAATTCAATCCAGGCCTCTATTAATAACAGCTGGAGTGGCACTGAGTCCCACTCACACTCCAGAAAGAGGCAATTCATTCCAGGCCTCTATTAATACCAGCTGGAGTGGTACTGAGTCCCACTCACACTCCAGAAAGAGGCAATTCATTCCAGGCCTCTATTAATACCAGCTGGAGTGGTACTGAGTCCCACTCACACACCAGGAAAGAGCCAATTCAATTCTGGCCTCTATTCATACCAGCTGGAATGGTACTGAGTCCCACTCAGACACCAGAAAGAGCCAATTCAATCCAGACCTCTATTAATAACAGCTGGAGTGGAACTGAGTCCCACTCAAACACCAGGAAAGAGCCAATTCAATCCAGACCTCTATGAATACCAGCTGGAGTGGTACTGAGTCCCACTCACACACCAGGAAAGAGCCAATTCAATCCCAACCATATTAATACCAGCTGGAGTGGTACTGAGTCCCAATCACACACCAGGAAAGTGTCAATTCAATCCAGGCCTCTATTAATAACATTTGGAGTGGTACTGAGTCTCACTCACACAACAGATAAGAGACAGCTCATTTCAAACATCTATAAATATCAGCTGGAATGGTACTGAACCCCACTCACCCACCGGAAAGAGCGAATTCAGTCCAGACCTCTTAATCCCAGCTGGAGTGCGACTGATTCCAACTCACACAGCAGGAAAGGGACAGTTCATTCCCGGCCTCTACTAATCACAGCTGGAGTGGTTCCGAGCCCCACTCACACACCAGGAAACAGCCAATTCAATCCAGAACTCCACAATCCCAGCTGGAGTGCGACTGATTCCAACTCACACAGCAGGAAAGGGACAGTTCATTCCAGGCCTCTACTAATCCCAGCTGGAGTGGTTCTGAGCCCCAGTCACACACCAGGAAACAGCCAATTCAATCCAGACCTCCACAATACCAGCTGGAGTGGAATTAACTCCCACTCACACACCAAAAAGAGCCAATTCAATCCAGACCTCTATTAATACCAGCTGGAGTGGAATTAACTCCCACTCACACACCAGGAAAGAGCCAATTCAATCCAGTCCTCTATTAATACCAGCTGGAGCGGTACTGAGTCCCACTCACAAACCAGGAAAGAGCCAATTCATTCCAGCCCTCTATTAATACCAGCTGGAGGGGTACTGAGTCCCACTCACAAACCAGGAAAGAGCCAGTTCATTGCAGACCTCTATTAATACCAGCTGGAAAGGTACTGAGTCCCACTCTCAAACCAGGAAATTACCAATTCAATTCAGGCCTCTATCAATACGAGCTGGAGTGGAATTAACTCCATCACACACACCAGAAACAGCCAATTCAATCCTGACCTCGAGAATACCAGCTGGAGTGCGTCTGAGTCCCACTCACACGCCATGAAGGGGTCAGTTCATTCCAGGCCTCTATTAATACCAGCTGGAGAGGTACTGAGCCCCACTCACACACCAGGGAAGAGAGAATTCAATCCAGGTCTCTATTAATACCAGCTGGAGTTGTACTGAACCCCACTCACACACCAGGAAAGAGGCAATTCATTCCAGACCTCTGTAATACCAGCTGGAGTGCGACTGAGACCCACTCACACAGCAAGAAAGGGACAGGTCATTCCAGGCCTCTATTAATACAAACTGGACTTGTACTGATCCCCACTCACGCAGCAGGAAAGAGCCAATTCAATTCAGGCCTCTATTAATACGAGCTGGAGTGGCACTGAGTCCCACTCACACACCAGAAAGAGCCAATTCAATCCTGACCTCTATAATACCAGCTGGTGTGCGTCTGAGGATCACTCAGACACCAGGAAAGAGGCACATTCAATCCAGACCTCTTATTAATACCAGCTGGAGAGGTACTGAGCCCCACTCACACACCAGGGAAGAGAGAATTCAATCCAGACCTCTATTAATACCAACTGGAGAGGTACTGAGCCCCACTCACACACCAGGGAAGAGAGAATTCAATCCAGACCTCTATTAATACCAGCTGGAGAGGTACTGAGCCCCACTCACACACCAGGGAAGAGAGAATTCAATCCAAACCTCTATTAATACCAGTTGGAGAGGTACTGAGCCCCACTCACTCACCAGGAAAGAGGCAATTCATTCCAGACCTCTGTAATACCAGCTGGAGTGCGACTGAGACCCACTCACACAGCAAGAAAGGGACAGGTCATTCCAGGCCTCTATTAATACAAACTGGACTTGTACTGATCCCCACTCACGCAGCAGGAAATGGACAGTTCATTCCAGGCCTCTATTAATACCAGCTGGAGTGGCATTAACTCCCACTCGCACACCTGGAAACAGCCAATTCAATCCAGACCTCTACAATACCAGCTGAAGTGCGACTGAGTCCCACACACACAGCAGGAAAGGGACAGTTCATTCCTGGCCTCTATTTAACCAATTGGAGTGGTACTGAGCCCCACACACACACCAGAAAGAGCCAATTCAATCCAGATCTCTATTAATACCAGTTGGAGTGGTTCTGATCCCCACTCACACACCAGGAAAGTGCCAATTCAATCCAGACCTCTATAATACCAGCTGGAGTGCGACTGAGTCCCACTCACACAGCAGGAAAGGGACAGTTCATTCCCGGCCTCTATTAATCCCAGCTGGAGTGGTTCTGAGCCCCAGTCAAACACCAGGAAACAGCCAATTCAATCTAGGCCTCGAATAATACCAGCTGGAGTGGAGTTAACTCCCACTCACACACCAGGAAAGAGCTAATTCAACCCAAGCCTCTATTAATACCAGCTGGAATGGCACTGAGCCCCACTTACACACCAGAAAGAGCCAATTCAACCCAAGCCTCTATTAATACCAGCTGGAGTGGTACTGAGTCCCACTCACACACCAGGAAAGAGCCAATTCAATCCTGACCTCTATTAACACCAGCTGGAGTGGTACTGAGTCCCACACACACCAGGAAAGAGCCAATTCAATCCTGACCTCTATTAACACCAGCTGGAGTGGTACTGAGTCCCACTCACACACCAGGAAAGAGCCAATTCAATCCTGACCTCTATTAATACCAGCTGGAGTGGTACTGAGTCCCACTCACACACCAGGAAAGAGCCAATTCAATCCAGACCTCTATGAATACCAGCTGGAGTGGTACTGAGTCCCACTCACACACCAGGAAAGAGCCAATTCAATCCTGACCTCTATTAATACCAGCTGGAGTGGTACTGAGTCCCACTCACACACCAGGAAAGAGCCAATTCAATCCTGACCTCTATTAACACCAGCTGGAGTGGTACTGAGTCCCACACACACCAGGAAAGAGCCAATTCAATCCTGACCTCTATTAACACCAGCTGGAGTGGTACTGAGTCCCACTCACACACCAGGAAAGAGCCAATTCAATCCAGACCTCTATGAATAACAGCTGGAGTGGTACAGACTCCCACTCACACACCAGGAAAGAGCCAATTCAATCCCAACCGTATTAATACCAGCTGGAGTGGTTCTGAGTCCCACTCTCAAACCAGGAAAGAGACAATTCAATCCAGGCCTCTATTAATACCAGCTGGAGTTCTACTGAGCCCCACTCACACACCAGGAAAGAGCCAATTGAATCCAGAACACGAATTAATACCAGCTGGAGTGGTACTGAGACCCACTCACACACCAGGAGAGAGCCAATTCAATTCAGGCCTCTATTAATACCAGCTGGAGTGGTACTGAGTCCCACTCACACACCAGGAAAGAGCCAATTCAATCCCAACCGTATTAATACCAGCTGGAGTGGTACTGAGTCCCAATCACACACCAGGAAAGTGTCAATTCAATCCAGGCCTCTATTAATAACATTTGGAGTGGGACTGAATCCCATTTACACTACAGATAAGAGACAGCTCATTTCAAACATCTATAAATATCAGCTGGAATGGTACTGAACCCCACTCACCCACCCGGAAAGAGCGAATTCAGTCCAGACCTCTTAATCCCAGCTGGAGTGCGACTGATTCCAACTCACACAGCAGGAAAGGGACAGTTCATTCCAGGCCTCTACTAATCCCAGCTGGAGTGGTTCCGAGCCCCACTCACACACCAGGAAACAGCCAACTCAATCCAGACCTCCACAATACCAGCTGGAGTGGAATTAACTCCCACTCACACACCAAAAAGAGCCAATTCAATCCAGCCCTCTATTAATACCAGCTGGAGGGGCACTGAGTCCCACTCACAAACCAGGAAAGGGACAGTTCATTCCAGGCCTCTATTAATACTTCTGGAGTGGTACTGAGTCCCACTCACACTCCAGAAAGAGCCAATTCAATCCCAACCGTATTAATACCAGCTGGAGTGGTTCTGAGTCCCAATCACACACCAGGAGAGAGCCAATTCAATGCAGGCCTCTATTAATAACATTTGGAGTGGGACTGAATCCCACTCACACAGCAGAGAAGAGACAGTTCATTCCAGGACTCTATTAACACCGGGTGTTCTGGCACTGTGTCCCACTCACACACCAGAAAGAGCCAATTCATTCTAGGCCTCTATTAATACCAGCTGGAGTGATACTGATTCTCACGGACACACCAGGAAAGAGACCATTCCATCCAGACCTCTAATAATACCAGCAGGATGGTACTGAGCCCCCCTCAGGCACCAGCAAGTGCCAATTCAATCCAAGCCTCTATTAATACCAGCTGGAGTGGTACTGAGTCCCACACACACATCAAGAAGTGCCAATTCAATCCAGACCTCTATTAATACCAGCTGGAGTGGTACTGAGCCCCACTCACACACCAGAAGGAGCCAATTCAATCCTGACCTCTATCAATACCAGCTGGAGTGGGACTGAGTCCCACTCACACATCAGTTAAGAGCCAATTCAATCCTGACCTCTATCAATACCAGCTGGAGTGGGACTGAGTCCCACTCACACATCAGTTAAGAGCCAATTCAATCCTGACCTCTATCAATACCAGCTGGAGTGGGACTGAGTCCCACTCACACATCAGTTAAGAGCCAATTCAATCCAGGCCTCTATTAATACCAGCTGGAGTGGTACTGAGTCCCAATCACGCACCAGTTAAGAGCCAATTCAATCCCAACCCGATTAATACCAGCTGGAGTGGTACTGAGCCCCACTCACACACCAGGAAGTGGCTAACTCAATCCAGACCTCTATAATACCAGCTGGAGTGGTACTGAGTCCCACTCACACACCAGGAAAGAGCCAATTCAATCCAGACCTCTATAATACCAGCTGGAGTGGTACTGAGTCCCACTCACACATCAGTTAAGAGCCAATCCAGTCCAGACCTCTATTAATACTAGCTGGAGTTGTACTGAGCCCCACTCACACATCAGTTAAGAGCCAATTCAATCCAGACCTCTATAATACCATCTGGAGTGGTACTGAGCCCCACTCACCCACCCAGAAAGAGCCAATCCAGTCCAGACCTCTATAATACCAGCTGAAGTGCGACTGAGTCCCACACACACAGCAGGAAAGGGACAGTTCATTCCAGGCCTCTATTTAACCAGCTGGAATGGTACTGAGCCCCCTCACACACCAGGAAAGAGCGAATTCAGTCCAAACATCTTTTAATCCCAGCTGGAGTGCGACTGATTCCCACTCACACAGCAGGAAAGGGACAGTTAATTCCAGGCCTCTATTAATACAAGCTGGAGTGGAATTAATTCCCACTCACACACCAGGAAACAGCCAATTCAATCCAGGCCTCTATTAATACCAGCTGGAATGGTACTGAGCCCCCTCACACACCAGGAAAGAGCAACTTCCAACCAGACCTCCAATAAAAGCAGCTGGAATGGTACTGAACCCCATTCACCCACCCGGAAAGAGCGAATTCAGTCCAGACCACATTTAATCCCAGCTGGAGTGCGACGGAGTCCCACTCACACAGCAGGAAAGGGACAGTTCATTCCAGGCCTCTAATATTCCCAGCTGGAGTGGTTCTGAGCCCCAGTCACACACCAGGAAACAGCCAATTCAATCCAGCCCTCTATTAATACCAGCTGGAGGGGTACTGAGTCCCACTCACAAACCAGGAGAGGGACAGTTCATTCCAGGCCTCTATTAATACTTCTGGAGAGGTACTGAGTCCCACTCACATTCCAGAAAGAGGCAATTCAATCCAGGCCTCTATTAATACCAGCTGGAGTGGTACTGAGTCCCACTCACACTCCAGAAAGAGGCAATTCAATCCAGGCCTCTATTAATAACAGCTGGAGTGGCACTGAGTCCCACTCACACTCCAGAAAGAGGCAATTCATTCCAGGCCTCTATTAATACCAGCTGGAGTGGTACTGAGTCCCACTCACACTCCAGAAAGAGGCAATTCATTCCAGGCCTCTATTAATACCAGCTGGAGTGGTACTGAGTCCCACTCACACACCAGGAAAGAGCCAATTCAATTCTGGCCTCTATTCATACCAGCTGGAATGGTACTGAGTCCCACTCAGACACCAGAAAGAGCCAATTCAATCCAGACCTCTATTAATAACAGCTGGAGTGGAACTGAGTCCCACTCAAACACCAGGAAAGAGCCAATTCAATCCAGACCTCTATGAATACCAGCTGGAGTGGTACTGAGTCCCACTCACACACCAGGAAAGAGCCAATTCAATCCCAACCATATTAATACCAGCTGGAGTGGTACTGAGTCCCAATCACACACCAGGAAAGTGTCAATTCAATCCAGGCCTCTATTAATAACATTTGGAGTGGTACTGAGTCTCACTCACACAACAAATAAGAGACAGCTCATTTCAAACATCTATAAATATCAGCTGGAATGGTACTGAACCCCACTCACCCACCGGAAAGAGCGAATTCAGTCCAGACCTCTTAATCCCAGCTGGAGTGCGACTGATTCCAACTCACACAGCAGGAAAGGGACAGTTCATTCCCGGCCTCTACTAATCACAGCTGGAGTGGTTCCGAGCCCCACTCACACACCAGGAAACAGCCAATTCAATCCAGAACTCCACAATCCCAGCTGGAGTGCGACTGATTCCAACTCACACAGCAGGAAAGGGACAGTTCATTCCAGGCCTCTACTAATCCCAGCTGGAGTGGTTCTGAGCCCCAGTCACACACCAGGAAACAGCCAATTCAATCCAGACCTCCACAATACCAGCTGGAGTGGAATTAACTCCCACTCACACACCAAAAAGAGCCAATTCAATCCAGACCTCTATTAATACCAGCTGGAGTGGAATTAACTCCCACTCACACACCAGGAAAGAGCCAATTCAATCCAGTCCTCTATTAATACCAGCTGGAGCGGTACTGAGTCCCACTCACAAACCAGGAAAGAGCCAATTCATTCCAGCCCTCTATTAATACCAGCTGGAGGGGTACTGAGTCCCACTCACAAACCAGGAAAGAGCCAGTTCATTGCAGACCTCTATTAATACCAGCTGGAAAGGTACTGAGTCCCACTCTCAAACCAGGAAATTACCAATTCAATTCAGGCCTCTATCAATACGAGCTGGAGTGGAATTAACTCCATCACACACACCAGAAACAGCCAATTCAATCCTGACCTCGAGAATACCAGCTGGAGTGCGTCTGAGTCCCACTCACACGCCATGAAGGGGTCAGTTCATTCCAGGCCTCTATTAATACCAGCTGGAGAGGTACTGAGCCCCACTCACACACCAGGGAAGAGAGAATTCAATCCAGGTCTCTATTAATACCAGCTGGAGTTGTACTGAACCCCACTCACACACCAGGAAAGAGGCAATTCATTCCAGACCTCTGTAATACCAGCTGGAGTGCGACTGAGACCCACTCACACAGCAAGAAAGGGACAGGTCATTCCAGGCCTCTATTAATACAAACTGGACTTGTACTGATCCCCACTCACGCAGCAGGAAAGAGCCAATTCAATTCAGGCCTCTATTAATACGAGCTGGAGTGGCACTGAGTCCCACTCACACACCAGAAAGAGCCAATTCAATCCTGACCTCTATAATACCAGCTGGTGTGCGTCTGAGGATCACTCAGACACCAGGAAAGAGGCACATTCAATCCAGACCTCTTATTAATACCAGCTGGAGAGGTACTGAGCCCCACTCACACACCAGGGAAGAGAGAATTCAATCCAGACCTCTATTAATACCAGCTGGAGAGGTACTGAGCCCCACTCACACACCAGGGAAGAGAGAATTCAATCCAGACCTCTATTAATACCAGCTGGAGAGGTACTGAGCCCCACTCACACACCAGGGAAGAGAGAATTCAATCCAAACCTCTATTAATACCAGTTGGAGAGGTACTGAGCCCCACTCACTCACCAGGAAAGAGGCAATTCATTCCAGACCTCTGTAATACCAGCTGGAGTGCGACTGAGACCCACTCACACAGCAAGAAAGGGACAGGTCATTCCAGGCCTCTATTAATACAAACTGGACTTGTACTGATCCCCACTCACGCAGCAGGAAATGGACAGTTCATTCCAGGCCTCTATTAATACCAGCTGGAGTGGCATTAACTCCCACTCGCACACCTGGAAACAGCCAATTCAATCCAGACCTCTACAATACCAGCTGAAGTGCGACTGAGTCCCACACACACAGCAGGAAAGGGACAGTTCATTCCTGGCCTCTATTTAACCAATTGGAGTGGTACTGAGCCCCACACACACACCAGAAAGAGCCAATTCAATCCAGATCTCTATTAATACCAGTTGGAGTGGTTCTGATCCCCACTCACACACCAGGAAAGTGCCAATTCAATCCAGACCTCTATAATACCAGCTGGAGTGCGACTGAGTCCCACTCACACAGCAGGAAAGGGACAGTTCATTCCCGGCCTCTATTAATCCCAGCTGGAGTGGTTCTGAGCCCCAGTCAAACACCAGGAAACAGCCAATTCAATCTAGGCCTCGAATAATACCAGCTGGAGTGGAGTTAACTCCCACTCACACACCAGGAAAGAGCTAATTCAACCCAAGCCTCTATTAATACCAGCTGGAATGGCACTGAGCCCCACTTACACACCAGAAAGAGCCAATTCAACCCAAGCCTCTATTAATACCAGCTGGAGTGGTACTGAGTCCCACTCACACACCAGGAAAGAGCCAATTCAATCCTGACCTCTATTAATACCAGCTGGAGTGGTACTGAGTCCCACTCACACACCAGGAAAGAGCCAATTCAATCCTGACCTCTATTAATACCAGCTGGAGTGGTACTGAGTCCCACTCACACACCAGGAAAGAGCCAATTCAATCCTGACCTCTATTAATACCAGCTGGAGTGATACAGATCCCCACTCACTCCCCAGCAAAGAGCCAATTCAATCCAGGCCTCTATTAATACCAGCAGGAGTGGCACTAATCCCCACTCACTCACCAAAAAAGGGCCAATTCAATCCATGTCTCTATTAATAGCAGAAGGAGTGGAACTGAGCCCCGCTCACACACCAGGAAGTGGCTAACTCAATCCAGGCCTCGATTAATACCAGCTGGAGTGGTACTGAGTCCCACTCACTCACCAGGAAAGAGCCAATTCAATCCTGACCTCTATTAATACCAGCTGGAGTGGTACTGAGTCCCACTCACACACCAGGAAAGAGCCAATTCAATCCTGACCTCTATTAACACCAGCTGGAGTGGTACTGAGTCCCACACACACCAGGAAAGAGCCAATTCAATCCTGACCTCTATTAACACCAGCTGGAGTGGTACTGAGTCCCACTCACACACCAGGAAAGAGCCAATTCAATCCTGACCTCTATTAATACCAGCTGGAGTGGTACTGAGTCCCACTCACACACCAGGAAAGAGCCAATTCAATCCAGACCTCTATGAATACCAGCTGGAGTGGTACTGAGTCCCACTCACACACCAGGAAAGAGCCAATTCAATCCTGACCTCTATTAATACCAGCTGGAGTGGTACTGAGTCCCACTCACACACCAGGAAAGAGCCAATTCAATCCTGACCTCTATTAACACCAGCTGGAGTGGTACTGAGTCCCACACACACCAGGAAAGAGCCAATTCAATCCTGACCTCTATTAACACCAGCTGGAGTGGTACTGAGTCCCACTCACACACCAGGAAAGAGCCAATTCAATCCAGACCTCTATGAATAACAGCTGGAGTGGTACAGACTCCCACTCACACACCAGGAAAGAGCCAATTCAATCCCAACCGTATTAATACCAGCTGGAGTGGTTCTGAGTCCCACTCTCAAACCAGGAAAGAGACAATTCAATCCAGGCCTCTATTAATACCAGCTGGAGTTCTACTGAGCCCCACTCACACACCAGGAAAGAGCCAATTGAATCCAGAACACGAATTAATACCAGCTGGAGTGGTACTGAGACCCACTCACACACCAGGAGAGAGCCAATTCAATTCAGGCCTCTATTAATACCAGCTGGAGTGGTACTGAGTCCCACTCACACACCAGGAAAGAGCCAATTCAATCCCAACCGTATTAATACCAGCTGGAGTGGTACTGAGTCCCAATCACACACCAGGAAAGTGTCAATTCAATCCAGGCCTCTATTAATAACATTTGGAGTGGGACTGAATCCCATTTACACTACAGATAAGAGACAGCTCATTTCAAACATCTATAAATATCAGCTGGAATGGTACTGAACCCCACTCACCCACCCGGAAAGAGCGAATTCAGTCCAGACCTCTTAATCCCAGCTGGAGTGCGACTGATTCCAACTCACACAGCAGGAAAGGGACAGTTCATTCCAGGCCTCTACTAATCCCAGCTGGAGTGGTTCCGAGCCCCACTCACACACCAGGAAACAGCCAACTCAATCCAGACCTCCACAATACCAGCTGGAGTGGAATTAACTCCCACTCACACACCAAAAAGAGCCAATTCAATCCAGCCCTCTATTAATACCAGCTGGAGGGGCACTGAGTCCCACTCACAAACCAGGAAAGGGACAGTTCATTCCAGGCCTCTATTAATACTTCTGGAGTGGTACTGAGTCCCACTCACACTCCAGAAAGAGCCAATTCAATCCCAACCGTATTAATACCAGCTGGAGTGGTTCTGAGTCCCAATCACACACCAGGAGAGAGCCAATTCAATGCAGGCCTCTATTAATAACATTTGGAGTGGGACTGAATCCCACTCACACAGCAGAGAAGAGACAGTTCATTCCAGGACTCTATTAACACCGGGTGTTCTGGCACTGTGTCCCACTCACACACCAGAAAGAGCCAATTCATTCTAGGCCTCTATTAATACCAGCTGGAGTGATACTGATACTCACGGACGCACCAGGAAAGAGACCATTCCATCCAGACCACTAATAATACCAGCAGGATGGTACTGAGCCCCCCTCAGGCACCAGCAAGTGCCAATTCAATCCAAGCCTCTATTAATACCAGCTGGAGTGGTACTGAGTCCCACACACACATCAAGAAAGAGCCAATTCAATCCAGGCCTCTATTCATACCAGCTGGAGTGGTACTGAGTCCCACTCACTAACCATGAAAGAGCCAATTCAATCCAGACCTCTTTTAATACCAGCTGGAGTGGTTCTGAGCCCCAATCACACACCAGGAAAGAGCCAATTCAATGCAGGCCTCTATTAGTAACATTTGGAGTGGGACTGAATCCCACTCACACAGCAGAGAAGAGACAGTTCATTCCAGGACTCTATTAACCCCGGGTGATCTGGCACTGTGTCCCACTCACACACCAGGAAAGGGACAGTTCATTCCAAACATCAATCAATACCAGCTGGAGTGGTACTGAGCCGCCCCACTCACCCACCAGGAAAGAGCCAATTCAATCCAGACCTCTATTAATAACATTTGGAGTGGGACTGAATCCCACTCACACACCAGAAAGAGCCAATTCATTCTCGGCCTCTATTAATACCAGCTGGAGTGGTTCTGATTCACACTCACACCAGGAAAGAGCCAATTCAAACCAGATCTCTATTAATACCAGCTGGAGTGATACAGATCCCCACTCACTCCCCAGCAAAGAGCCAATTCAATCCAGGCCTCTATTAATACCAGCAGGAGTGGCACTAATCCCCACTCACTCACCAAAAAAGGGCCAATTCAATCCATGTCTCTATTAATAGCAGAAGGAGTGGAACTGAGCCCCGCTCACACACCAGGAAGTGGCTAACTCAATCCAGGCCTCGATTAATACCAGCTGGAGTGGTACTGAGCCCCACTCACACACCAGGAAAGAGCCAATTCAATCCAGACCTCTATGAATACCAGCTGGAGTGGTACTGAGTCCCACTCACTCACCAGGAAAGAGCCAATTCAATCCTGACCTCTATTAATACCAGCTGGAGTGGTACTGAGTCCCACTCACACACCAGGAAAGAGCCAATTCAATCCTGACCTCTATTAACACCAGCTGGAGTGGTACTGAGTCCCACACACACCAGGAAAGAGCCAATTCAATCCTGACCTCTATTAACACCAGCTGGAGTGGTACTGAGTCCCACTCACACACCAGGAAAGAGCCAATTCAATCCTGACCTCTATTAATACCAGCTGGAGTGGTACTGAGTCCCACTCACACACCAGGAAAGAGCCAATTCAATCCAGACCTCTATGAATACCAGCTGGAGTGGTACTGAGTCCCACTCACACACCAGGAAAGAGCCAATTCAATCCTGACCTCTATTAATACCAGCTGGAGTGGTACTGAGTCCCACTCACACACCAGGAAAGAGCCAATTCAATCCTGACCTCTATTAACACCAGCTGGAGTGGTACTGAGTCCCACACACACCAGGAAAGAGCCAATTCAATCCTGACCTCTATTAACACCAGCTGGAGTGGTACTGAGTCCCACTCACACACCAGGAAAGAGCCAATTCAATCCAGACCTCTATGAATAACAGCTGGAGTGGTACAGACTCCCACTCACACACCAGGAAAGAGCCAATTCAATCCCAACCGTATTAATACCAGCTGGAGTGGTTCTGAGTCCCACTCTCAAACCAGGAAAGAGACAATTCAATCCAGGCCTCTATTAATACCAGCTGGAGTTCTACTGAGCCCCACTCACACACCAGGAAAGAGCCAATTGAATCCAGAACACGAATTAATACCAGCTGGAGTGGTACTGAGACCCACTCACACACCAGGAGAGAGCCAATTCAATTCAGGCCTCTATTAATACCAGCTGGAGTGGTACTGAGTCCCACTCACACACCAGGAAAGAGCCAATTCAATCCCAACCGTATTAATACCAGCTGGAGTGGTACTGAGTCCCAATCACACACCAGGAAAGTGTCAATTCAATCCAGGCCTCTATTAATAACATTTGGAGTGGGACTGAATCCCATTTACACTACAGATAAGAGACAGCTCATTTCAAACATCTATAAATATCAGCTGGAATGGTACTGAACCCCACTCACCCACCCGGAAAGAGCGAATTCAGTCCAGACCTCTTAATCCCAGCTGGAGTGCGACTGATTCCAACTCACACAGCAGGAAAGGGACAGTTCATTCCAGGCCTCTACTAATCCCAGCTGGAGTGGTTCCGAGCCCCACTCACACACCAGGAAACAGCCAACTCAATCCAGACCTCCACAATACCAGCTGGAGTGGAATTAACTCCCACTCACACACCAAAAAGAGCCAATTCAATCCAGCCCTCTATTAATACCAGCTGGAGGGGCACTGAGTCCCACTCACAAACCAGGAAAGGGACAGTTCATTCCAGGCCTCTATTAATACTTCTGGAGTGGTACTGAGTCCCACTCACACTCCAGAAAGAGCCAATTCAATCCCAACCGTATTAATACCAGCTGGAGTGGTTCTGAGTCCCAATCACACACCAGGAGAGAGCCAATTCAATGCAGGCCTCTATTAATAACATTTGGAGTGGGACTGAATCCCACTCACACAGCAGAGAAGAGACAGTTCATTCCAGGACTCTATTAACACCGGGTGTTCTGGCACTGTGTCCCACTCACACACCAGAAAGAGCCAATTCATTCTAGGCCTCTATTAATACCAGCTGGAGTGATACTGATACTCACGGACGCACCAGGAAAGAGACCATTCCATCCAGACCACTAATAATACCAGCAGGATGGTACTGAGCCCCCCTCAGGCACCAGCAAGTGCCAATTCAATCCAAGCCTCTATTAATACCAGCTGGAGTGGTACTGAGTCCCACACACACATCAAGAAAGAGCCAATTCAATCCAGGCCTCTATTCATACCAGCTGGAGTGGTACTGAGTCCCACTCACTAACCATGAAAGAGCCAATTCAATCCAGACCTCTTTTAATACCAGCTGGAGTGGTTCTGAGCCCCAATCACACACCAGGAAAGAGCCAATTCAATGCAGGCCTCTATTAGTAACATTTGGAGTGGGACTGAATCCCACTCACACAGCAGAGAAGAGACAGTTCATTCCAGGACTCTATTAACCCCGGGTGATCTGGCACTGTGTCCCACTCACACACCAGGAAAGGGACAGTTCATTCCAAACATCAATCAATACCAGCTGGAGTGGTACTGAGCCGCCCCACTCACCCACCAGGAAAGAGCCAATTCAATCCAGACCTCTATTAATAACATTTGGAGTGGGACTGAATCCCACTCACACACCAGAAAGAGCCAATTCATTCTCGGCCTCTATTAATACCAGCTGGAGTGGTTCTGATTCACACTCACACCAGGAAAGAGCCAATTCAAACCAGATCTCTATTAATACCAGCTGGAGTGATACAGATCCCCACTCACTCCCCAGCAAAGAGCCAATTCAATCCAGGCCTCTATTAATACCAGCAGGAGTGGCACTAATCCCCACTCACTCACCAAAAAAGGGCCAATTCAATCCATGTCTCTATTAATAGCAGAAGGAGTGGAACTGAGCCCCGCTCACACACCAGGAAGTGGCTAACTCAATCCAGGCCTCGATTAATACCAGCTGGAGTGGTACTGAGCCCCACTCACACACCAGGAAAGAGCCAATTCAATCCAGACCTCTATGAATACCAGCTGGAGTGGTACTGAGTCCCACTCACTCACCAGGAAAGAGCCAATTCAATCCTGACCTCTATTAATACCAGCTGGAGTGGTACTGAGTCCCACTCACACACCAGGAAAGAGCCAATTCAATCCTGACCTCTATTAACACCAGCTGGAGTGGTACTGAGTCCCACACACACCAGGAAAGAGCCAATTCAATCCTGACCTCTATTAACACCAGCTGGAGTGGTACTGAGTCCCACTCACACACCAGGAAAGAGCCAATTCAATCCTGACCTCTATTAATACCAGCTGGAGTGGTACTGAGTCCCACTCACACACCAGGAAAGAGCCAATTCAATCCAGACCTCTATGAATACCAGCTGGAGTGGTACTGAGTCCCACTCACACACCAGGAAAGAGCCAATTCAATCCTGACCTCTATTAATACCAGCTGGAGTGGTACTGAGTCCCACTCACACACCAGGAAAGAGCCAATTCAATCCTGACCTCTATTAACACCAGCTGGAGTGGTACTGAGTCCCACACACACCAGGAAAGAGCCAATTCAATCCTGACCTCTATTAACACCAGCTGGAGTGGTACTGAGTCCCACTCACACACCAGGAAAGAGCCAATTCAATCCAGACCTCTATGAATAACAGCTGGAGTGGTACAGACTCCCACTCACACACCAGGAAAGAGCCAATTCAATCCCAACCGTATTAATACCAGCTGGAGTGGTTCTGAGTCCCACTCTCAAACCAGGAAAGAGACAATTCAATCCAGGCCTCTATTAATACCAGCTGGAGTTCTACTGAGCCCCACTCACACACCAGGAAAGAGCCAATTGAATCCAGAACACGAATTAATACCAGCTGGAGTGGTACTGAGACCCACTCACACACCAGGAGAGAGCCAATTCAATTCAGGCCTCTATTAATACCAGCTGGAGTGGTACTGAGTCCCACTCACACACCAGGAAAGAGCCAATTCAATCCCAACCGTATTAATACCAGCTGGAGTGGTACTGAGTCCCAATCACACACCAGGAAAGTGTCAATTCAATCCAGGCCTCTATTAATAACATTTGGAGTGGGACTGAATCCCATTTACACTACAGATAAGAGACAGCTCATTTCAAACATCTATAAATATCAGCTGGAATGGTACTGAACCCCACTCACCCACCCGGAAAGAGCGAATTCAGTCCAGACCTCTTAATCCCAGCTGGAGTGCGACTGATTCCAACTCACACAGCAGGAAAGGGACAGTTCATTCCAGGCCTCTACTAATCCCAGCTGGAGTGGTTCCGAGCCCCACTCACACACCAGGAAACAGCCAACTCAATCCAGACCTCCACAATACCAGCTGGAGTGGAATTAACTCCCACTCACACACCAAAAAGAGCCAATTCAATCCAGCCCTCTATTAATACCAGCTGGAGGGGCACTGAGTCCCACTCACAAACCAGGAAAGGGACAGTTCATTCCAGGCCTCTATTAATACTTCTGGAGTGGTACTGAGTCCCACTCACACTCCAGAAAGAGCCAATTCAATCCCAACCGTATTAATACCAGCTGGAGTGGTTCTGAGTCCCAATCACACACCAGGAAAGAGCCAATTCAATCCAGACCTCTATTAATAACATTTGGAGTGGGACTGAATCCCACTCACACAGCAGAGAAGAGACAGTTCATTCCAGGACTCTATTAACACCGGGTGTTCTGGCACTGTGTCCCACTCACACACCAGAAAGAGCCAATTCATTCTAGGCCTCTATTAATACCAGCTGGAGTGATACTGATTCTCACGGACACACCAGGAAAGAGACCATTCCATCCAGACCTCTAATAATACCAGCAGGATGGTACTGAGCCCCCCTCAGGCACCAGCAAGTGCCAATTCAATTCAAGCCTCTATTAATACCAGCTGGAGTGGTACTGAGTCCCACACACACATCAAGAAGTGCCAATTCAATCCAGACCTCTATTAATACCAGCTGGAGTGGTACTGAGCCCCACTCACACACCAGAAGGAGCCAATTCAATCCTGACCTCTATCAATACCAGCTGGAGTGGGACTGAGTCCCACTCACACATCAGTTAAGAGCCAATTCAATCCTGACCTCTATCAATACCAGCTGGAGTGGGACTGAGTCCCACTCACACATCAGTTAAGAGCCAATTCAATCCTGACCTCTATCAATACCAGCTGGAGTGGGACTGAGTCCCACTCACACATCAGTTAAGAGCCAATTCAATCCAGGCCTCTATTAATACCAGCTGGAGTGGTACTGAGTCCCAATCACGCACCAGTTAAGAGCCAATTCAATCCCAACCCGATTAATACCAGCTGGAGTGGTACTGAGCCCCACTCACACACCAGGAAGTGGCTAACTCAATCCAGACCTCTATTAATACCAGCTGGAGTGGTACTGAGCCCCACTCACACACCAGGAAGTGGCTAACTCAATCCAGACCTCTATAATACCAGCTGGAGTGGTACTGAGTCCCACTCACACACCAGGAAAGAGCCAATTCAATCCAGACCTCTATAATACCAGCTGGAGTGGTACTGAGTCCCACTCACACATCAGTTAAGAGCCAATCCAGTCCAGACCTCTATTAATACTAGCTGGAGTTGTACTGAGCCCCACTCACACATCAGTTAAGAGCCAATTCAATCCAGACCTCTATAATACCATCTGGAGTGGTACTGAGCCCCACTCACCCACCCAGAAAGAGCCAATCCAGTCCAGACCTCTATAATACCAGCTGAAGTGCGACTGAGTCCCACACACACAGCAGGAAAGGGACAGTTCATTCCAGGCCTCTATTTAACCAGCTGGAATGGTACTGAGCCCCCTCACACACCAGGAAAGAGCGAATTCAGTCCAAACATCTTTTAATCCCAGCTGGAGTGCGACTGATTCCCACTCACACAGCAGGAAAGGGACAGTTAATTCCAGGCCTCTATTAATACAAGCTGGAGTGGAATTAATTCCCACTCACACACCAGGAAACAGCCAATTCAATCCAGGCCTCTATTAATACCAGCTGGAATGGTACTGAGCCCCCTCACACACCAGGAAAGAGCAACTTCCAACCAGATCTCCAATAAAAGCAGCTGGAATGGTACTGAACCCCATTCACCCACCCGGAAAGAGCGAATTCAGTCCAGACCACATTTAATCCCAGCTGGAGTGCGACGGAGTCCCACTCACACAGCAGGAAAGGGACAGTTCATTCCAGGCCTCTAATATTCCCAGCTGGAGTGGTTCTGAGCCCCAGTCACACACCAGGAAACAGCCAATTCAATCCAGCCCTCTATTAATACCAGCTGGAGGGGTACTGAGTCCCACTCACAAACCAGGAGAGGGACAGTTCATTCCAGGCCTCTATTAATACTTCTGGAGAGGTACTGAGTCCCACTCACATTCCAGAAAGAGGCAATTCAATCCAGGCCTCTATTAATACCAGCTGGAGTGGTACTGAGTCCCACTCACACTCCAGAAAGAGGCAATTCAATCCAGGCCTCTATTAATAACAGCTGGAGTGGCACTGAGTCCCACTCACACTCCAGAAAGAGGCAATTCATTCCAGGCCTCTATTAATACCAGCTGGAGTGGTACTGAGTCCCACTCACACTCCAGAAAGAGGCAATTCATTCCAGGCCTCTATTAATACCAGCTGGAGTGGTACTGAGTCCCACTCACACACCAGGAAAGAGCCAATTCAATTCTGGCCTCTATTCATACCAGCTGGAATGGTACTGAGTCCCACTCAGACACCAGAAAGAGCCAATTCAATCCAGACCTCTATTAATAACAGCTGGAGTGGAACTGAGTCCCACTCAAACACCAGGAAAGAGCCAATTCAATCCAGACCTCTATGAATACCAGCTGGAGTGGTACTGAGTCCCACTCACACACCAGGAAAGAGCCAATTCAATCCCAACCATATTAATACCAGCTGGAGTGGTACTGAGTCCCAATCACACACCAGGAAAGTGTCAATTCAATCCAGGCCTCTATTAATAACATTTGGAGTGGTACTGAGTCTCACTCACACAACAGATAAGAGACAGCTCATTTCAAACATCTATAAATATCAGCTGGAATGGTACTGAACCCCACTCACCCACCGGAAAGAGCGAATTCAGTCCAGACCTCTTAATCCCAGCTGGAGTGCGACTGATTCCAACTCACACAGCAGGAAAGGGACAGTTCATTCCCGGCCTCTACTAATCACAGCTGGAGTGGTTCCGAGCCCCACTCACACACCAGGAAACAGCCAATTCAATCCAGAACTCCACAATCCCAGCTGGAGTGCGACTGATTCCAACTCACACAGCAGGAAAGGGACAGTTCATTCCAGGCCTCTACTAATCCCAGCTGGAGTGGTTCTGAGCCCCAGTCACACACCAGGAAACAGCCAATTCAATCCAGACCTCCACAATACCAGCTGGAGTGGAATTAACTCCCACTCACACACCAAAAAGAGCCAATTCAATCCAGACCTCTATTAATACCAGCTGGAGTGGAATTAACTCCCACTCACACACCAGGAAAGAGCCAATTCAATCCAGTCCTCTATTAATACCAGCTGGAGCGGTACTGAGTCCCACTCACAAACCAGGAAAGAGCCAATTCATTCCAGCCCTCTATTAATACCAGCTGGAGGGGTACTGAGTCCCACTCACAAACCAGGAAAGAGCCAGTTCATTGCAGACCTCTATTAATACCAGCTGGAAAGGTACTGAGTCCCACTCTCAAACCAGGAAATTACCAATTCAATTCAGGCCTCTATCAATACGAGCTGGAGTGGAATTAACTCCATCACACACACCAGAAACAGCCAATTCAATCCTGACCTCGAGAATACCAGCTGGAGTGCGTCTGAGTCCCACTCACACGCCATGAAGGGGTCAGTTCATTCCAGGCCTCTATTAATACCAGCTGGAGAGGTACTGAGCCCCACTCACACACCAGGGAAGAGAGAATTCAATCCAGGTCTCTATTAATACCAGCTGGAGTTGTACTGAACCCCACTCACACACCAGGAAAGAGGCAATTCATTCCAGACCTCTGTAATACCAGCTGGAGTGCGACTGAGACCCACTCACACAGCAAGAAAGGGACAGGTCATTCCAGGCCTCTATTAATACAAACTGGACTTGTACTGATCCCCACTCACGCAGCAGGAAAGAGCCAATTCAATTCAGGCCTCTATTAATACGAGCTGGAGTGGCACTGAGTCCCACTCACACACCAGAAAGAGCCAATTCAATCCTGACCTCTATAATACCAGCTGGTGTGCGTCTGAGGATCACTCAGACACCAGGAAAGAGGCACATTCAATCCAGACCTCTTATTAATACCAGCTGGAGAGGTACTGAGCCCCACTCACACACCAGGGAAGAGAGAATTCAATCCAGACCTCTATTAATACCAGCTGGAGAGGTACTGAGCCCCACTCACACACCAGGGAAGAGAGAATTCAATCCAGACCTCTATTAATACCAGCTGGAGAGGTACTGAGCCCCACTCACACACCAGGGAAGAGAGAATTCAATCCAAACCTCTATTAATACCAGTTGGAGAGGTACTGAGCCCCACTCACTCACCAGGAAAGAGGCAATTCATTCCAGACCTCTGTAATACCAGCTGGAGTGCGACTGAGACCCACTCACACAGCAAGAAAGGGACAGGTCATTCCAGGCCTCTATTAATACAAACTGGACTTGTACTGATCCCCACTCACGCAGCAGGAAATGGACAGTTCATTCCAGGCCTCTATTAATACCAGCTGGAGTGGCATTAACTCCCACTCGCACACCTGGAAACAGCCAATTCAATCCAGACCTCTACAATACCAGCTGAAGTGCGACTGAGTCCCACACACACAGCAGGAAAGGGACAGTTCATTCCTGGCCTCTATTTAACCAATTGGAGTGGTACTGAGCCCCACACACACACCAGAAAGAGCCAATTCAATCCAGATCTCTATTAATACCAGTTGGAGTGGTTCTGATCCCCACTCACACACCAGGAAAGTGCCAATTCAATCCAGACCTCTATAATACCAGCTGGAGTGCGACTGAGTCCCACTCACACAGCAGGAAAGGGACAGTTCATTCCCGGCCTCTATTAATCCCAGCTGGAGTGGTTCTGAGCCCCAGTCAAACACCAGGAAACAGCCAATTCAATCTAGGCCTCGAATAATACCAGCTGGAGTGGAGTTAACTCCCACTCACACACCAGGAAAGAGCTAATTCAACCCAAGCCTCTATTAATACCAGCTGGAATGGCACTGAGCCCCACTTACACACCAGAAAGAGCCAATTCAACCCAAGCCTCTATTAATACCAGCTGGAGGGGTACTGAGTCCCACTCACAAACCAGGAAAGGGACAGTTCACTCCAGGCCTCTATTAATACCATCTGGAGTGGTACTGAGTCCCACTCACACACCAGAAAGAAGCAATTCAATCCAGGCCTCTATTAATACTAGCTGGAGTGGTACTGAGTCCCACTCACACAACAGTAAGAGCCAATTCAATCCAGACCTCTATTAATACCAGCTGGAGTGGAATTAACTCCCACTCACACACCATGAAAGAGCCAGTTCAATCCAGACCTCTATTAATACCAGCTGAAGTGCGACTGAGTCCCACTCACACACCAGGAAAGAGACAATTCAATCCAGACCTCTATTAATACCAGCTGGAGTGGTTCTGATTCCCACTCACACACCAGGAAAGAGCCAATTGAAACCAGACCGCTATTGATACCAGCTGGAGTGGTACAGATCCCCACTCACTCCCCAGCAAAGAGTCAATTCAATCCAGGCCTCTATTAATACCAGCTGGAGTGGTACTGAGTCCCACTCACACATCAGGTAAGAGCCAATTCAATACAGATCTCTATTAATACCAGTTGGAGTGGTACTGAGTCCCACTCACACACCAGGAAAAAGCCAATTCAATCCAGGCCTCTATTAATACCAGCTGGAGTGGTACTGAGTCCCACTCACACACCAGGGAAGAGCCAATTCAATCTAGACATCTATAATACCAGCTGAACTGCGACTGAGTCCCACTCACACACGAGAAAGGGCCAGTTCAATCCAGGCCTCTATTAATACCAGCTGGAGGGGCACTGAGTCCCACTCACAAACCAGGAAAGGGACAGTTCATTCCAGACCTCTATTAATACCAGCTGGAGTGGTACTGAGTCCCACTCACACAACAGAAAAGAGCCAATTCAATCTAGGCCTCTATTAATACCAGCTGGAGTGGCACTGAGCACCACTCACTCTCCAGAAAAGAGCCAATTCTATCCAGGTCTCTATTAATACCAGCTGGAGTGGTACTGAGTCCCACTCACACAACAGAAAAGAGCCAATTCAATCCAGGCCTCTATTAATACCAGCTGGAGGGGCACTGAGCACCACTCACTCTCCAGAAAAGAGACAATTCTATCCAGACCTCTATTAATACCAGCTGGAGTGGTACTGAGTCCCACACACGCACCAGAAAGAGCCAATTCAATCAGGCTATTATTAATTCCAGCTGGAGTGGTACTGAGTCCCAATCACACACCAGGAGAGAGCCAATTCAATGCAGGCCTCTATTAATAACATTTGGAGTGGGACTGAATCCCACTCACACAGCAGAGAAGAGATAGTTCATTCCAGGACTCTATTAACACCGGGTGTTCTGGCACTGTGTCCCACTCACACACCAGAAAGAGCCAATTCATTCTAGGCCTCTATTAATACCAGCTGGAGTGATACTGATTCTCACGGACGCACCAGGAAAGAGACAATTCCATCCAGACCTCTATTAATACCAGCTGGAGTGATACTGATTCTCACGGACACACCAGGAAAGAGACCATTCCATCCAGACCTCTAATAATACCAGCAGGATGGTACTGCGCCCCCCTCAGGCACCAGCAAGAGCCAATTCAATCCAAGCCTCTATTAATACCAGCTGGAGTGGTACTGAGTCCCACACACACACTAAAAAGAGCCAATTCAATCCAGACCTCTTTTAATACCAGCTGGAATGGTTCTGATTCCCACTCACACACCAGGAAAGAGCAAATTCAACCAGATCTCTATTAATACCAGCTGGAGTGGTACTGAGCCCCACTCACACACCAGGAAAGAGCCAAGTCAATCCAGACCTCTATAATACCAGCTGGAGTGGTACTGAGCCCCACTCACACACCAGGAAAGAGCCAATTCAATCCAGGCCTCTATTAATACCAGCTGGAGTGGTACTGAGCCCCACTCACTCACCAAAAAAGAGCCAATTCAATCCATGTCTCTATTAATAGCAGAAGGAGTGGAACTGAGCCCTGCTCACACACCAGGAAGTGGCTAACTCAATCCAGGCCTCTATTAATACCAGCTGGAGTGGTACTGAGCCCCACTCACTCACCAGGAAAGAGCCAATTCAATCCCAACCCTATTAATACCAGCTGGAGTGGAACTGATCCCCACTCACGCACCAGGAAAGAGCCAATTCAATCCCGACCTCTATTAATACTAGCTGGAGTGGTACTGAGTCCCACTCACACAACAGAAAGAGCCAATTCAATCCAGGCCTCTATTAATACCAGCTGGAGTGGTACTGAGTCCCACTCACACATCAGGAAAGAGCCAATTCAATCCAGGCCTCTATTAATACCAGCTGGAGTGGTACTGAGTCCCACTCACACATCAGGTAAGAGCCAATTCAATCCAGGCCTCTATTAATACCAGCTGGAGTGGTACTGAGTCCCACACACACACCAGGAAAGAGCAAATTCAATCCAGGCCTCTATTAATACCAGCTGGAGTGGTACTGAGTCTCACTCACACACCAGGAAAAAGCCAATTCAATCCAGGCCTCTATTAATACCAGCTGGAGTGGTACTGAGTCCCACTCACACACCAGGGAAGAGCCAATTCAATCTAGACATCTATAATACCAGCTGAACTGCGACTGAGTCCCACTCACACACGAGAAAGGGCCAGTTCAATCCAGGCCTCTATTAATACCAGCTGGAGGGGCACTGAGTCCCACTCACAAACCAGGAAAGGGACAGTTCATTCCAGGCCTCTATTAATACTTCTGGAGTGGTACTGAGTCCCACTCACACACCAGGAAAGAGCCAATTCAATCTAGGCCTCTATTAATACTAGCTGGAGTGGCACTGAGCACCACTCACTCTCCAGGAAAGAGACAATTCAATCCAGGCCTCTATTCATACCAGCTGGAGTGGTACTGAGTCCCACTCACACAACAGAAAAGAGCCAATTCAATCTAGGCCTCTATTAATACCAGCTGGAGTGGCACTGAGCACCACTCACTCTCCAGAAAAGAGCCAATTCTATCCAGGTCTCTATTAATACCAGCTGGAGTGGTACTGAGTCCCACTCACACAACAGAAAAGAGCCAATTCAATCCAGGCCTCTATTAATACCAGCTGGAGTGGCACTGAGCACCACTCACTCTCCAGAAAAGAGCCAATTCTATCCAGGTCTCTATTAATACCAGCTGGAGTGGTACTGAGTCCCACTCACACACCAGAAAGAGCCAATTCAATCAGGCTATTATTAATTCCAGCTGGAGTGGTACTGAGTCCCAATCACACACCAGGAGAGAGCCAATTCAATGCAGGCCTCTATTAATAACATTTGGAGTGGGACTGAATCCCACTCACACAGCAGAGAAGAGACAGTTCATTCCAGGACTCTATTAACACCGGGTGTTCTGGCACTGTGTCCCACTCACACAACAGAAAGAGCCAATTCATTCTAGGCCTCTATTAATACCAGCTGGAGTGATACTGATACTCACGGACGCACCAGGAAAGAGACAATTCCATCCAGACCTCTATTAATACCAGCTGGAGTGATACTGATTCTCACGGACACACCAGGAAAGAGACCATTCCATCCAGACCTCGAATAATACCAGCAGGATGGTACTGCGCCCCCCTCAGGCACCAGCAAGAGCCAATTCAATCCAAGCCTCTATTAATACCAGCTGGAATGGTTCTGATTCCCACTCACACACCAGGAAAGAGCAAATTCAACCAGATCTCTATTAATACCAGCTGGAGTGGTACTGAGCCCCACTCACACACCAGGAAAGAGCCAATTCAATCCAGGCCTCTATTAATACCAGCTGGAGTGGTACTGAGCCCCACTCACTCACCAAAAAAGAGCCAATTCAATCCATGTCTCTATTAATAGCAGAAGGAGTGGTACTGAGCCCCGCTCACACACCAGGAAGTGGCTAACTCAATCCAGGCCTCTATTAATACCAGCTGGAGTGGTACTGAGTCCCACACACACCAGGAAAGTGCCAATTCAATCCAGGCCTCTATTAATACCAGCTGGAGTGGTACTGAGTCCCACTCACACACCAGGAAAGAGCCAATTCAATCCCAACCCTATTAATACCAGCTGGAGTGGTACTGATCCCCACTCACTCACCAGGAAAGAGCCAATTCAATCCCAACCCTATTAATACCAGCTGGAGTGGTACTGAGCCCCACTCACGAACCAGGAAAGAGCCAATTCAATTCAGGCCTCTATTAATTCGAGCTGGAGTGGTACTGAGTCCCACTCACACATCAGTTAAGAGCCAATTCAATCCAGACCTCGATAATACCAGCTGGAGTGCGACTGAGCGCCAAGCACACAGCAGGAAAGGGACAGTTCATTCCAGGCCTCTATTAATACCATCTGGAGTGGAATTAACTCCCACTCACACACCAGGAAACAGCCAATTCAATCCAGACCTCTATAATACCAGCTGAAGTGCGACTGAGTCTCACTCACACACCAGGAAAGAGCCAATTCAATCCAGACCTCTTTTAATACCAGCTGGAGTGGTACTGAGCCCCTCTCAATCACCAGGAAAGAGCCAATTCAATCCATGTCTCTATTAATAGCAGAAGGAGTGGAACTGAGCCCCGCTCACACACCAGGAAGTGGCTAACTCAATCCAGGCCTCTATTAATACCAGCTGGAGTGGTACTGAGTCCCACTCACACATCAGTTAAGAGCCAATCCAGTCCAGACCTCTATAATACCAGCTGGAGTGCGACTGAGCGCCAAGCACACAGCAGGAAAGGGACAGTTCATTCCAGGCCACTATTTATACCATCTGGAGTGGAATTGACTCCCACTCACACACCAGGAAACAGCCAATTCAATCTAGGCCTCTATTAATACCAGCTGGAGTGGAATTAACTCCCACTCACACACCAGGAAACGGCCAATTCAATCCAGACCTCTATTAATACCAGCAGGAATGGTACTGAGCCCCACGCAGACACCAGAAAGATCCAATTCAATCCAGGCCTCTATTAATACCAGCTGGAGTGGAATTAACTCCCACTCACACACCAGGAAACGGCCAATTCAATCCAGACCTCTATTAATACCAGCAGGAATGGTACTGAGCCCCACGCAGACACCAGAAAGATCCAATTCAATCCAGGCCTCTATTAATACCAGCTGGAGTGGTACTGAGCCCCACTCACGAACCAGGAAAGAGCCAATTCAATTCAGGCCTCTATTAATTCGAGCTGGAGTGGTACTGAGTCCCACTCACACACCAGGAAAGAGCCAATTCAATTCAGGCCTCTATTAATACCAGCTGGAGTGGTACTGAGTCCCACTCACAAACCAGGAAAGTGCCAATTCAATTCAGGCCTCTATTAATGCCAGCTGGAGTGGAATTAACTCCATCTCACACTCCAGAAAGAGCCAATTCAATCCTGACCTCCATAATAGCAGCTGGTGTGCGTCTGAGTCCCTCTCACACGCCATGAAGGTGTCATTTCATTCCAGGCCTCTATTAATACCAGCTGGAGTGATACTGATCCCCACTCACACAGCTGGAAAGTGCCAATTCGATCCAGACCTCCATTAATAGCAGCTGGAGTTGTACTCAAAGAACAAAGAACAAAGAACAAAGACAATTACAGCACAGGAACAGGCCCTTCGGCCCTCCAAGCCTGCGCCGATCCAGATCCTCTATCTAAACATGTTGCCTATTTTCTAAGGGTCTGTATCTCTTTGCTTCCTGCCCATTCATGTATCTGTCTAGATACATCTTAAAAGACGCCATTGTGCCCGCATCTACCACCTCCGCTGGCAACGCGTTCCAAGCACCCACCACCCTCTGCGTAAAGAACTTTCCACGCATATCCCCCCTAAACTTTTCCCCTTTCACTTTGAACTCGTGTCCTCTAGTAATTGAAACCCCCACTCTGGGAAAAAGCTTCTTGCTGTCCACCCTGTCTATACCTCTCATGATTTTGTACACCTCAATCAGGTCCCCCCTCAACCTCCGTCTTTCTAATAAAAATAATCCTAATCTACTCAACCTCTCTTCATAGCTAGCGCCCTCCATACCAGGCAACATCCTGGTGAACCTCCTCTGCACCCTCTCCAAAGCATCCACATCCTTTTGGTAATGTGGCGACCAGAACTGCACGCAGTATTCCAAATGTGGCCGAACCAAAGTCCTATACAACTGTAACATGACCTGCCAACTCTTGTACTCAATACCCCGTCCGATGAAGGAAAGCATGCCGTATGCCTTCTTGACCACTCTATTGACCTGCGTTGCCACCTTCAGGGAACAGTGGACCTGAACACCCAAATCTCTCTGGACATCAATTTTTCCCAGGACTTTTCTATTTACTGTATAGTTCACTCTTGAATTGGATCTTCCAAAATGCATCACCTCGCATTAGCCCTGATTGAACTCCATCTGCCATTTCTCTGCCCAACTCTCCAGTCTATCTATATTCTGCTGTATTCTCTGACAGTCCCCTTCACTATCTGCTACTCCACCAATCTTAGTGTCGTCTGCAAATTTGCTAATCAGTCCACCTATACTTTCCTCCAAATCATTTATGTATATCACAAACAACAGTGGTCCCAGCACGGATTCCTGTGGAACACCACTGGTCACACGTCTCCATTTTGAGAAACTCCCTTCCACTGCTACTCTCTGTCACCTGTTGCCCAGTCAGTTCTTTATCCATCTAGCTAGTACACCCTGGACCCCATGCGCCTTCACTTTCTCCATCAGCCTACCATGGGGAACCTTATCAAACGCCTTACTGAAGTCCATGTATATGACATCGACAGCCCTTCCCTCATCAATCAACTTTTCCACTTCCTCAAAGAATTCTATTAAGTTGGTAAGACATGACCTTCCCTGCACAAAACCATGTTGCCTATCACTGATAAGCCCATTTTCTTCCAAATGGGAATAGATCCTATCCCTCAGTATCTTCTCCAGCAGCTTCCCTACCACTGACGTCAGGCTCACCGGTCTATAATTACCTGGATTATCCCTGCTACCCTTCTTAAACAAGGGGACAACATTAGCAATTCTCCAGTCCTCCGGGACCTCACCCGTGTTTAAGGATGCTGCAAAGATATCTGTTAAGGCCCCAGCTATTTCCTCTCTTGCTTCCCTCAGTAACCTGGGATAGATCCCATCCGGACCTGGGGACTTGTCCACCTTAATGCCCTTTAGAATACCCAACACTTCCTCCCTCCTTATGCCGACTTGACCGAGAGTAATCAAACATCTGTTCCTAACCTCAACATCCGTCATGTCCCTCTCCTCGGTGAATACCGATGCAAAGTACTCGTTTAGAATCTCACCCATTTTCTCTGAGTCCAAGCATAACATTCCTCCTTTGTCCTTCAGTAGGCCAATCCTTTCTCTGGTTACCCTCTTTCTCCTTATATATGAATAAAAGGCTTTGGGATTTTCCTTAACCCTGTTTGCTAAAGATATTTCATGACCCCTTTTAGCCCTCTTAATTCCTCGTTTCAGATTGGTCCGACATTCCCGATATTCTTTCAAAGCTTCGTCTTTCATCAGCCGCCTAGACCTTATGTATGCTTCCTTTTTCCTCTTAGCTAGTCTCACAATTTCACCTGTCATCCATGGTTCCCTAATCTTGCCATTTCTATCCCTCATTTTCACAGGAACATGTCTCTCCTGCACGCTAATCAACCTCTCTTTAAAAGCCTCCCACATATCACATGTGGATTTACCTTCAAGCAGCTGCTCCCAATCTACATTCCCCAGCTCCTGCCGAATTTTGGTATAGTTGGCCTTCCCCCAATTTAGCACTCTTCCTTTAGGACCACTCTCGTCTTTGTCCATGAGTATTTTAAAGCTTACGGAATTGTGATCACTATTCCCAAAGTAGTCCCCTACTGAAACTTCAACAACCTGGCCGGGCTCATTCCCCAACACCAGGTCCAGTATGGCCCCTTCCCGAGTTGGACTATTTACATACTGCTCTAGAAAACCCTCCTGGATGCTCCTTACAAATTCTGCTCCATCTAGACCTCTAACACTAAGTGAATCCCAGTCAATGTTGGGAAAATTAAAATCTCCTATCACCACCACCCTGTTGCTCCTACATCTTTCCATAATCTGTTCACATATTTGTACCTCTATCTCACGCTCGCTGTTGGGAGGCCTGTAGTAAAGCCCCAACATTGTTACCGCACCCTTCCTATTTCTGAGTTCTGTCCATATTGCCTCACTGCTCGAGTCCTCCATAGTGCCCTCCTTCAGCACAGCTGTGATATCCTCTTTGACCAGTAATGGAACTCCTCCACCCCTTTTACCTCCCTCTCTATTCCGCCTGAAGCATCGATATCCTGGGATATTTAGTTGCCAATCATGCCCTTCCCTCAACCAAGTCTCAGTAATAGCAATAACATCATACTCCCGGGTACTAATCAAAGCCCGAAGTTCATCTGCCTTACCTACTACACTTCTTGCATTAAAACAAATGCACCTCAGACCACCAGTCCCTTTATATTCATCATCTGCTCCCTGCCTGCTCTTCCGCTTAGTCACACTCACACACCAGGAAACAGCCAATTCAATCCAGACCTCTATAATACCAGCTGGAGTGCGACTGAGTCCCACACACACAGCAGGAAAGAGCCAATTCAATCCAGACCTCTATTCATACCAGCTGGAGTGCGACTGAGTCCCACACACACAGCAGGAAAGGGACTGTTCATTCCAGGCCTCTATTTAACCAGTTGGAGTGGTCCTGAGCCCCACACAAGCACACCAGAAAGAGCCAATTCAATCCAGGCCTCTGTTAATACCAGCTGGAATGGTACTGAGCCCCCTCACACACCAGGAAAGAGCAAATTCAATCCAGAACTCCAAGAAAAGCAGCTGGACTGGTACTGAACCCCATTCACACACCCGGAAAGAGCGAATTCAGTCCAGACCTCTTTTAATCCCAGCTGGAGTGGTTCTGAGCCCCACTCACACACCAGGAAAGTGCCAATTCAATCCAGACCTCAATAATACAAGCTGCAGTGCGACTGAGTCCCATTCACACAGCAGGAAAGGGACAGTTCATTCCAGGCTTCTATTAATACCAGCTGGAGTGGTTCTGAGCCCCGGTCACACACCAGGAAACGGCCAATTCAATTTAGGCCTCGAATAATACCAGCTGGAATGGAATTAACTCCCACTCACACACCAGGAAAGCGCCAATTCAATCCAGACCTCAATTAATACCAGCAGGAATGGTTCTGAGCCCCACGCAGACACCAGAAAGAGCCAATACAATCCAGGCCTCTATTAATACTAGCTGGAGGGGTACTGAGTCCCTGTCACAAACCAGGAAAGGGCAGTTCATTCCAGGCCTCTATTAATACCATTTGGAGTGGTACTGAGTCCCACTCACACACCAGAAAGAGGCAATTCAATCTGGGCCTCTATTAATACCAGCTGGAATGGTACTGAGACCCACTCACAAACCAGGAAAGAGCCAATTCAATCTGGGCCTCTATTAATACCAGCTGGAGTGGTACTGAGTCCCACTCACAAACCAGGAAAGAGCCAATTCAATTCAGGCCTCTATTAATACTAGCTGGAGTGGTACTGAGTCCCACTCTCAAACCAGGAAACAGCCAATTCAATCCAGACCTCTATTCATACCAGCTGGAGTGCGACTGAGTCCCACTCACACAGCAGGAAAAGAACAGTTCATTCCAGGCCTCTATTAATACCAGTTGGAGTGGTACTGAGCCCCACACACACACCAGAAAGAGCCAATTCAATCCAGACCACTATTAATACCAGCTGGAGTGGTTCTGAGTCCCACTCACACACCAGGAAAGAGCCAATTCAATCCAGGCCTCTATTAATACCAGCTGGAGTGGTACAGATACCCACTCACACCTCAGGAAAGAGCCAATTCAATCCAGGCCTCTATTAATACCAGCTGGAGTGGTTCTGAGTCCCACTCACACACCAGGAAAGAGCCAATTCAATCCAGACCTCTATTAATACCAGCTGGAGTGGTACAGATCCCCACTCACTCCCCAGGAAAGAACCAATTCAATCCAGACCTCTATTAATACCAGCTGGAGTGGTACAGAGTCTCACGCACACACCAGGAAAGAGTCAATTCCATCCAGACCTATATTAATACCAGCAGGATTGGTACTGAGCCCCACTCAGACACCAGAAAGAGCCAATACAATCCAGGCCGCTATCAATACCAGCTGGAGTTGTACCGAGCCCCACTCACACACCGGGAAAGAGCCAATTCAATCCAAACCTCTGTTAATACCAGCTGGAGAGGTACTGAGTCTCACTCAAACACCATGAAAGAGCCAATTCAATCCAGACCTCTTTTAATACCAGCTGGAGTGGTTCTGAGCCCCAATCACACACCAGGAAAGAGCCAATTCAATGCAGGCCTCTATTAGTAACATTTGGAGTGGGACTGAATCCCACTCACACAGCAGAGAAGAGACAGTTCATTCCAGGACTCTATTAACCCCGGGTGATCTGGCACTGTGTCCCACTCACACACCAGGAAAGGGACAGTTCATTCCAAACATCAATCAATACCAGCTGGAGTGGTACTGAGCCGCCCCACTCACCCACCAGGAAAGAGCCAATTCAATCCAGACCTCTATTAATAACAGATGGGGTGGTACTGAGTCCCACTCACACATCAGGAATGAGCCAATTCTACCCAGACCACTATTAATAACAGATGGGGTGGTACTGAGTCCCACTCACACATCAGGAAAGAGCCAATTCTACCCAGACCACTATTAATAACAGATGGGGTGGTACTGAGTCCCACTCACCCACCAGGAATGAGCCAATTCTACCCAGACCACTATTAATAACAGATGGGGTGGTACTGAGTCCCACTCACACATCAGGAATGAGCCAATTCTACCCAGACCACTATTAATAACAGATGGGGTGGTACTGAGTCCCACTCACACACCAGGAATGAGCCAATTCAATACAGGCCTCTATTAATACCAGCTGGAGTGGTACTGAACCCCACTCACCCACCAGGAATGAGCCAATTCAATACAGGCTTCTATTAATACCGGCTGGAGTGGTACTGAACCCCACTCACCCACCAGGAATGAGCCAATTCTACCCAGACCACTATTAATACCAGCTGGAGTGGTACTGAACCCCACTCACCCACCAGGAATGAGCCAATTCTACCCAGACCACTATTAATACCAGCTGGAGTGGTACTGAGTCCCACTCACACACCAGGAATGAGCCAATTCAATACAGGCTTCTATTAATACCGGCTGGAGTGGTACTGAACCCCACTCACACACCAGGAATGAGCCAATTCTACCCAGACCACTATTAATACCAGCTGGAGTGGTACTGAGTCCCACTCACACATCAGGAATGAGCCAATTCTACCCAGACCACTATTAATAACAGATGGGGTGGTACTGAGTCCCACTCACACATCAGGAATGAGCCAATTCAATACAGGCTTCTATTAATACCGGCTGGAGTGGTACTGAGTCCCACTCACACATCAGGAATGAGCCAATTCAATACAGGCTTCTATTAATACCGGCTGGAGTGGTACTGAGTCCCACTCACACATCAGGAATGAGCCAATTCTACCCAGACCACTATTAATAACAGATGGGGTGGTACTGAACCCCACTCACCCACCAGGAATGAGCCAATTCTACCCAGACCACTATTAATACCAGCTGGAGTGGTACTGAACCCCACTCACCCACCAGGAATGAGCCAATTCTACCCAGACCACTATTAATACCGGCTGGAGTGGTACTGAACCCCACTCACCCACCAGGAATGAGCCAATTCTACCCAGACCACTATTAATAACAGATGGGGTGGTACTGAGTCCCACTCACACACCAGGAATGAGCCAATTCAATACAGGCCTCTATTAATACCGGCTGGAGTGGTACTGAGTCCCACTCACCCACCAGGAATGAGCCAATTCTACCCAGACCACTATTAATAACAGATGGGGTGGTACTGAGTCCCACTCACACATCAGGAATGAGCCAATTCTACCCAGACCACTATTAATAACAGATGGGGTGGTACTGAGTCCCACTCACACACCAGGAATGAGCCAATTCAATACAGGCCTCTATTAATACCGGCTGGAGTGGTACTGAGTCCCACTCACCCACCAGGAATGAGCCAATTCTACCCAGACCACTATTAATAACAGATGGGGTGGTACTGAGTCCCACTCACACACCAGGAATGAGCCAATTCAATACAGGCCTCTATTAATACCGGCTGGAGTGGTACTGAGTCCCACTCACCCACCAGGAATGAGCCAATTCTACCCAGACCACTATTAATAACAGATGGGGTGGTACTGAGTCCCACTCACCCACCAGGAATGAGCCAATTCTACCCAGACCACTATTAATAACAGATGGGGTGGTACTGAGTCCCACTCACACACCAGGAATGAGCCAATTCAATACAGGCCTCTATTAATACCGGCTGGAGTGGTACTGAGTCCCACTCACCCACCAGGAATGAGCCAATTCTACCCAGACCACTATTAATAACAGATGGGGTGGTACTGAGTCCCACTCACCCACCAGGAATGAGCCAATTCTACCCAGACCACTATTAATAACAGATGGGGTGGTACTGAGTCCCACTCACACATCAGGAATGAGCCAATTCAATACAGGCTTCCATTAATACCGGCTGGAGTGGTACTGAGTCCCACTCACACACCAGGAATGAGCCAATTCAATACAGGCTTCTATTAATACCGGCTGGAGTGGAACTGAACCCCACTCACCCACCAGGAATGAGCCAAATCTACCCAGACCACTATTAATAACAGATGGGGTGGTACTGAGTCCCACTCACCCACCAGGAATGAGCCAATTCTACCCAGACCACTATTAATAACAGATGGGGTGGTACTGAGTCCCACTCACACACCAGGAATGAGCCAATTCAATCCAGGCTTCTATTAATACCGGCTGGAGTGGTACTGAGTCCCACTCACACACCAGGAATGAGCCAATTCAATACAGGCCTCTATTAATACCGGCTGGAGTGGTACTGAACCCCACTCACACACCAGGAATGAGCCAATTCTACCCAGACCACTAATCGAATTTAGAATTAGAGCAATGCAGCGCAGTACAGGCCCTTCGGCCCTCGATGTTGCGCCGACCTGTGAAACCATCTGACCTACACTATTCCATTTTCATCCATATGTCTATCCAATGACCACTTAAATGCCCTAAACGTTGGCGTATCTACTACTGTTGCAGGCAGGGCTTTCCACGCCCTTACTACTCTCTGAGTAAAGAAACTACCTCTCACATCTGTCCTATATCTATCACCCCTCAACTTAAAGCTATGTCCCCTCGTGTTTGCCATCACCATCCGAGGAAAAAGACACTCACTATCCAACCTATCTAACCCTCTGATTATCTTATATGTCTCTATTATGTCACCTCTCCTCCTCCTTCTCTCTAACGAAAACAACCTCAAGTCCCTCAGCCTTTCCTCGTAAGACCTTCCCTCCATACCAGGCAACATCCTAGTAAATCTCCTCTGCACCCTTTCCAAAGCTTCCACATCCTTCCTATAATGTGGTGACCAGAACTGCACGCAATACTCCAGGTGCGGTCTCACCAGAATTTTGTACAGCTGCAGCATGACCTCGTGGCTCCGAAACTCGATCCCCCTACTAATAAAAGCTAACACACCATATGCCTTCTTAACAGCCCTATTAACTTGGGGAGCAACCTTCAGGAATTTATGCACATGGACACCAAGATCTCTCTGTTCATCTACACTACCAAGAATCTTCCCATTAGCCCAGTACTCTGCATTCCTGTTACTCCTTCCAAAGTGAATCACCTCGCACTTTTCCGCATTAAACTCCATTTGCCATCTCTCAGCCCAGCTCTGCAGCCTATCTATGTCCCTCTGTACCCTACAACATCCTTCGGCACTATCCACAACTCCACAGACCTTAGTGTCATCCGCAAATTTACTAACCCACCCTTCTACACCCTCTTCCAGGTCATTTATAAAAATGACAAACAACAGTGGCCCCAAAACAGATCCTTGCGGTACACCACTAGTAACTAAACTCCAGGATGAACATTTGCCATCAACCACCACCCTCTGTCTTCTTTCAGCTAGCCAATTTCTGATCCAAATCTCTAAATCACCTTCAACCCCATACCTCCGTATCTTCTGCAATCGCCTACCGTGGGGAACCTTATCAAACGCCTTACTGAAATCCATATACACCACATCCACGGCTTTACCCTCATCCACCTGTTTGGTCACCTTCTCGAAAAACTCAATAAGGTTTGTGAGGCACGACCTACCCTTCACAAAACCGTGCTGACTATCTCTAATGTACTTATTCTTTTCAAGATGATTATAAATCCTGTCTCTTATAACCTTTTCCAACATTTTACCCACAACCGAAGTGAGGCTTACAGGTCTATAATTACCAGGGCTGTCTCTACTCCCCTTCTTGAACAAGAGGACAACATTTGCTATCCTCCAGTCTTCCGGCACTATTCCTGTCGACAATGACGACATAAAGATCAAGGACAAAGGCTCTGCAATCTCCTCCCGAGCTTCCCTGAGAATCCTAGGATAAATCCCATCTGGCCCAGGGGACTTATCTATATCTCAGTATTCTCCTCAACAAAATTTTCATTCTCCACTGTAAATACTGACGCAAAATATTCATTTAACACTTCCCCTATCTCCTCTGATTCCACACACAACTTCCCACTACTATCCTTGATTGGCCCTAATCTAACTCTAGTCATTCTTTTATTCCTGATATACCTATAGAAAGCCTTAGGGTTTTCCCTGATCCTATCCGCCAATGACTTCTCGTGTCCTCTCCTTGCTCTTCTTAGCTCTCCCTTTAGATCCTTCCTGGCTAGCTTGTAACTCTCAAGCGCCCTAACTGAGCCTTCACGTCTCATCCTAACATAAGCCTTCTTCTTCCTCTTGATAAGCGCTTCAACTTCTTTAGTAAACCACGGCTCCCTCGCTCGACAACTTCCTCCCTGCCTCACAGGTAGATACTTATCAAGGACACACAGTAGCTGCTCCTTGAATAAGCTCCACATTTCGATTGTTCCCAACCCCTGCAGTTTCCTTCCCCATCCTACGCATCCTAAATCCTGCCTAATCGCATCATAATTTCCTTTCCCCCAGCTATAATTCTTGCCCTGCGGTATATACCTGTCCCTGCCCATCGCTAACGTAAACCTAACCGAATTGTGATCACTATTACCAAAGTGCTCACCTACATCTAAATCTCACACCTGGCCGGGTTCATTTCCCAGTACCAAATCCAATGTGGCATCGCCCCTGGTTGGCCTGTCTACATACTGTGTCAGAAAACCCTCCTGCACACACTGGACAAAAACTGACCTATCTAAAGTACTTAATAACAGCTGGAGTGGTACTGAGTCCCACTCACACACCAGGAAATAGCCAATTCAATCCAGACTTGTGGCGAAGGGGAGTTGGAGTGAGGAGTGGAGAGTGGGGGAGGGCAGTGGGGGAGGGGAGTGGGGGATGGGAGAGGAGGGGAGTGGGGAGGGGAGTGGGGGAGCGAAGTGGGAAGAGGAGTGGAGAGGGGAGTGGAGGTGAGAGGGGAGGGGAGTGTGTGAGGGGTGAGGAATAGGGGAAATGGAAGTGGAGTGGGTATGGGGAGGGGAGTGGAGGGGAGAGGTCGAGGTGAGTGGAGGAGGGGTGAGGGATAGGGGAGTGAAAAGTGGAGTGATGAAAGGAGTGGGGGAGGGGTGTACGGGAGTGGAGATTGGGGGACGAGAGTGGAGAGTGGGAAGTGGTGGAATTGAGTCGGGAGTGGGGAGTGGGGGAGAAGAGTGGAGAGGAAGCGTAGTGGGGGAGGAGAGAGGAGGCAAGTGTGGGAGGGGAGGGGAGAGGAGGCGAGTGGGAGAGGGGAGGGGAGAGGAGGCGTGTGGGGGAGGGGAGGGGAGAGGAGGCGTAGTGGGGGAGGAGAGAGGAGGCAAGTGTGGGAGGGGAGGGGAGAGGAGGCGAGTGGGAGAGGGGAGGGGAGAGGAGGCGTGTGGGGGAGGGGAGGGGAGAGGAGGCAAGTGGGGGAGGGGAGGGGAGAGTTGTGGAGTGGGGAGGGGAGGGGAGAGTTGTGGAGTGGGAGGAGCGAGGGGGAGTGGGAGGGCTTTGGTGGAGGGGTGTGGGACATGTGGGAGGTCAGTTGGGAGTGGAAGAGTGGAGGAGGGGAGTAGAGGAGGGGAGTGGGGAGTGGGGAGTGAGAGGGGTGGGGGAATTGGGAGTTGGGGAGGGGAGTTGGAGTGTCTTGTATGTGAGTGGGGAGTGAGGAGTGGGGATTGGAGGAGGTGAGTGGGGAGTTGGGGAGGGGAGTGGGGGAGTGGAGTGGGGGAAGGGAGTGGGGGAAGGGAGTGGGGGAAGGGAGTGGGGGAATGGAGTGGGGAGTGAGGAGGGGGAGTGGGGGAGGGGCGTGGAGAGTGCGGGAGGGGAGTGAGGAGGAGGAGTGGGGGCGGGAGAGTGGGAATGTGACTTGGGAAGGGAGTGAGGATGGGGAGTGGGGGTGGGGAGTGGGGAGGTGAGTTGGGAGCGCAGGAGTGAGAGTGGGGAAAGGATTGTGTGTGGGTGTGGTTGTGGGGAGAGGTAAGGAGGGCAATGAGGAGTGGGGGTGGGAAGTGGGGGAGGGGGGTGGGGGAGAGGAGTGGAGAGTGGGAGAGGGGAGTGGTGGACGGGAGTTTAGAGTGGGATAGGGGAGTGGAGAGTGGGGGAAATTGAGTCTGGAGTGGAGAGTGGGGGAGGGAAGTGGGTAGTGGAGAATGGGGGAGTGGAGTGAGGACTGGGGGTGGGGAGTGGGGTGTGGGGGAGTGGAGTGGGGAGTGAGGAGAGGGGTGTGGAGGAGCGTTGCGGGGTGTGGGGGTGGGGGTGGGTGATGGGAGTGTGGAGTGGGGGAGGGGAGTGAGGAGTCGGGGAGGGAATGTGGAGTGGGGAGTGGGTGTGGGGGGTGGGGTGTGGGGGAGGGGACTGGTGAGTGGGTGACATGAATGAGGAGTAGGGAGGGGAGTGTGGAGTTGGAAGTGGAGTTGGGAGTGAGGAGTGGGCAGTGGGGTAGTGGGGCGTGATGTGGGGAGAGAGGAGTGGGGAGTGATGGAGTGGGGAGTGGGGTTGGGGAAGGGATGGTTGAGAGGGGAGTGTGTGAGGGGAGTGGAGAGTGAGGAGTAGAGTGGGGAGTGAGTAGTGGGCAGTGGGGGAGTGGGGAATGGTGTGGGGAGTGAGGAGTAGTGAGTGGATTGGGGAGTGAGGAGTGGGGAGTGAGGAGTGGGGAGTGGGGAGTTGGGAGTGGGGAGTTGAGTGGGGAGTGAGAAGAGGGGAGTGAGAAGTGGGGAGTGGGGGAGTGGAGTGAGAAGTGGGTAGTAGGGAGTGGGGGAGTGGAGAGGGGAGTGAGGAGTGGGGTGTGGGGGAGGGTAGTTGGGAGTGGGGGAGGGGAGTGGGGAGTGGGTGAGGGGAGTGGGGTTTGTGGGAGGGGAGTGAGGAGTGGGGGAGGGGAGTGAGCAGTGCGGGAGGGGATTGGGGATTGGGTAGTTGGGGAGGGGAGTGGTAAGTCGGTGAGGGGAGTGGGGGAGGGGAGTGAGGAGTGGGGAGTGGAGTGGAGAGTGAGGAGTGGAGAGTGGGAGAGAGGTGAGTGGGGGAGTGGGGAGTGAGGAGTCGGGGAGTGGGGAGTGAGGAGTCGGGGAGTGGGGAGTGGAGTGGGGAGTGAGGAGTGGGTGAGTGGGGGAGTGGGGAGGTGGTGGGGTGTGTAGGAGTGGAGTGATAGAGGGGCAGGGCCTTGTCGGGGAGGGGGAGTGCGGGGGGGAGTGGGGGAGAGGAGTAAGGGAGGGTAGTGGGGAGGATAGTGGGGGAGGGTAGAGGGGAGTGGGTGAGTGGAGGGGGAGGTGAGGGGAATGGAGAGTGAGGACAGGGGAGTGAGGAGTGGGGAGTGGGGGAGGGGAGTGTGGAGTGCGGGAAGGGAGTGGGGAGGGAGAGGGGGTGAGGAGTTAGGGAGGGTAGTGAGGGAGGAGAGTGAGGGGTGCGGTGTTGAGGAGGGTAGTGCGGAGTGAGGAGTGGGGTAGGGATGAGCGGATTGTGGGAGAGGAGTGGGGGAGGGTGGTGGGGAGGGCAATGGGGAGGGGAGTGAGGGAGGGGGAGTTGTGGAGGGGAGTGGGGGAAATGGAGTGGGCGAGGCAGATAGGCAAGTGGGGAGGGGAGTGGAGAGTGAGGAGTGGGGGAGGGGTGAGTGGAGTATGTGAGGGGTGTGGATGAGGGGAGTGGGGAGGGGAGTGAAGGATGGAAGTGAGGGATGAGAGTTGAGAAGTGGAGTGGGGGAGGGGAGTGCGGTAGTGGAGCGGGGAGTGAGGGAGGGGAGGGTGATGTGAGTGGGGGAGGGGCAGTGGGATTCGGGGATGGGAGTGGGGAAGGAGAAGGAGTGTGAGGGGGAGAAGGAGGTGAGTGGGAAGTGTACGGTAGGGTAGAGTGGAGTTGGGAGTGGAGTGGAGGATGGGAGTGAGGGAGGAGAGTGGGGGAGTGGTGAAGCGGAATGAAGGAGGGGGAGGGGGAGCGGTGTGGGTGAGGGTAATAGGGGACAGAAGTGTGGGAGGGGAGTGGGGGAGGGGAAGGGGAGTGGGAGACGGGAGGGGAGGAGGGAGGGGTGCGGGGAGCGGAATGGGGGTGGGCAGTGGGGGAGGGGAGTGGGGAGGGGAGTGGGGGAGGGTAGTGGAGGTTGGGGGTAGGGGAAGGGAGGCAGAAGAGGAGTGGGGAGGTGCTGGGGAGTGTAGGAGGGGGTGTTGCGTGAGGGGGAAGGGGAGGGAAGGGTTGATGGGACTGGGGGAAAGGTGTGGGGGAAGGGATTGGGGATGGGGCGTGAGGGAGGGGGAGGGCAGAGCAGAAGGGGCACGGGGGAGGGAGAGTGGGGGAGGGTGAGTGGGATTGGGGGAGGGTAGTGGGGAGTGAGAGGGAGTGTGAGGGGAGAGGGTGGTGAGTGGGCGGTAAAGGGGACGGGAGAGAGGAGTAGGAACTAGAGTGGAGGATGCGAGTGAGGGAGGAGAGTGGGGAGTGTGGGAGGGGAGTGCAGGGGGTTGGGGAGGGGAGTAGGGGAGGGGACTGGGCAGGGGAGGGTGAGGTGAGCAGGGAGAGGAATGTGCAAGGTGGCAGTGAGAGTGGAGTGGGAAATGGGAGTGAGTTTGCAGTGTTGGTTAGAGGACGGAAGAGGGGTGTGGGGAAGGGAGGGGAGTTGGTAGGGCAGTGGAGAAGGGATGTGGGGAAGGGGACTCGTGGAGGGTAACGGGGTAGGTGGATGGTAGTGGGGGAGGTGAGTGGCGGAAGGAAATGGGGTTAGCCAATGAGGAGTAGGGTAGGTGAGTGGTGGAGGGGATTGGGGAGGGGGAGAAGGGGAGAGGGAAGGGAGTGGGGGAATAGAGTGGGGAAGGGGAGGGGGAAGGGCAGGGAGGGGGATGGGAGTGGTAGAGGGGGAGCAGGAAGGGAATAAGGGAGGGAAGTGGGGTGGGGTGCAGGGAACAGGGAGGGGAGTTGGAGAGTGGGGGTGCAAAGTTAGGGGACTGGGGGAGGGTGAGTGGGGCAGGGGGAGGGTTGTGGGGAGGGAGAGGGGATATGAGGGGGAGAGGGTGGTGACTGAAAGGGTGTACGGGAGGGGAGAGAGGAGTGAGGAGTGGAGTGGCGGATGGGAGTGAGGCAGGAGAGTAGTGGAGTGGGGGAGGGAGTGGGGAATGGGGTCTTGGAGTGGGGGAGTGGAGTGAGGATGTGAGTGGAGGAGGGGGATGTGAGAAGTTAAGGGGAGTGATGCAGGGGAAGGGGAGTAGGGGAGAGGGGGAGTGGGGAGGGGTAGGGAATGGGAGACGGGAGTGAGTGTGCAGAGTGTGGTGGGGAGGGGGAGGGAGGGGAGTGGAGTGAGGAAAGGAGGGGAGTGGACAGGGCAGTGGAGAAGGGGACTCGCGGAGGGTAGTGGGGGAGGTGTGGGGTAGTGGGGGAGGGTAGTGGGTAAGGGTACTGGGGGAGGGTAGTGAAAGATGGGAATGGCGGAGAGGAGTGGGGGAGGCCGATGAGAAGTAGGGGGTGGGTGTTGTGGAAGGGATTGGGGAGGGGGTAAGGCGGAAGGGGGAAGGGGAGATGGAAGGGAGTGGGGGAATAGAGTGGGGAGGGAGGGGGAAGGGCGGGGAGGGGGATGGGAGTGATAGAGGGGGAGCAGGAAGGGAATAAAGGAGGGCAGTGGGATGGAGTGCAGGGAACAGGGAGGGGAGTTAGGGGAGTGGGGGAGAGTGAGTGGGGCAGAGGGAGGGTTGTGGGGAGGGAGAGGGGATGTGAGGGGGAGAGAGAGGGTATGTGAGGGGGAGAGTGTGGTAAGTGAAGGGGTGTAGGGGAGGTTAAAGAGGAGTGGGGAGTGTAGTGGTGGATGGGAGCGAGCGAGGAAAGTGGTGGAGTGGGGGATGGGTGGGGAATGGGGGCTTGGAGTGGGGGAGGTGGAGGGGGAAGGGGAGTTTGGGAATGGAGTGGGGAGGGGGATGTGGGACGGGAAGGGCAGGGGAGGGGAGAGTGGCAGGGGAGGGGGAGTAGGGGAGTGGGGAGGGGGAGGGAAGTGGGAGATGCAGGTGAGTGTGCAGCGTGTGGTGCGGGATGGGAGAGGGGAGTGGAGTGGGGAAAGGAGGCGAGTGGACAGGGCAGTGGGGAAGGGGACTCGAGGAGGGTAGTGGGGGAGGTGTAGGGTAGTGGGGGAGGGCAGTGAAAGATGGGAGTGGCGGAGGGGAGTGGCGGAAGCCGATGAGAAGTAGGGGGTGGGTGTTGTGTAGGGGATTGGGGAGGGGGAAGGGGGAAGGGGAGAGGGAAGGGAGTGGGGGAATAGAGTGGGCATGTTGAGGGGGAAGGGCGTTGTGGTGGGGGGTGGGGGAGGGGGAGGGGAAGGGAATGGGGAGGGTAGTGGGGGAGGGGGAGGGGAGTGGAGAGGGGATTGGGGGAGGGGAGTTGAGGGGGAGGGGGTGTTGGGGAGGAGAGTGGAGGGGTAAGTGGGAGGTTGTTGGGGAGGAGAGGGGAGGGGGTAGGTGATGGGGTATTGGGGAGGAGAGGGGAAAGGGACTGGGGGTGGGGGAAGGGAATGGGGGAGGGGAGTGGGGAGGGGAGTGGAGAGGGCAATGGGAGAGGGGAGGTGGAGGTGAGTGAGGAGGATGAGGGGAGTGAATGTGTGAATTGGGGAAGTGGAAAGGGGAGGGGAGTCATGAGGGGCGTGGGGAAGGGAGGGAAGTGGTTAGATAGGTGTTGAAGGGGGTGAGGGAGGGAAGAGGGGGATGGGAGTGGGGGAGTGGAGTGGGAGAGGGTGAGTGGTCTTGGGGGAGTGCGAGTGGTATTGGGGGAGGGTGCGTGGGATTGGGCGAAGGTGAGTGGGATTGGGGGAGGGGAGTGGGATTGGGGGAGGGTGAGTGGAATTGGGAGAGGGTGGTGGGGAGTGGCGTGGAGGATGTGAGTGAGGGAGTAGGGGATGTGGCAGGGGGGTGGGGGATGGAGATGTGGCAAGGATATTAGGAGGGGAGTGAGAGAGCAAAGATGGGAGAGATGGAGAGGAGTGGGGGAGCGCAGAGTTGGGGGTTAGGGGACGGGATTGGGGAGGGGAGCGGGGGAGGGAAGTGGGGGAGGGGTTGGGGTGTTGGGCAGGAGAGGAGGGTGAGGAGGGGAGTGTGGGAGGGGTTGGGGTAGGGAGTGTGGCAAGTCGGGGAGGAGTGGTGGGATTGGCAGAAGAGTGGGGGAGGGGAGTGGGGGAGGGGAGTGGGAGAGGTGTGTTGGGGAGGGGAGTTGGGGAGGGGCGTGAGGGAGGGGTTGGGGGGGGTAAGGGTTGGGGAGGGAGGGGAGTGAGGGAGGGGAGTGGGGAGAGGAGTGAGGGAGGGGTCGGAGAGGGAAGGGAGTGGGGGAATGGAGTGGGGAAGAGGAGGGGAGTTCGGGGGTGGGGGAGGGGAGTGGGAGTGGATTGGGGTGGGGAGGGTTCTGCTGGAGGGGTGTGCGGGAGAGGAGTGGGTGAGGTGAGGGAGTGGGGGAGGGGAATGGGAGACGGGACTGGGTGAAAGAAGTGGGAGTTAGGGAGGGACTAGGAAAGGGGAATGGGGGAAGGCGAGTGGGAAAATTGGAGTGAGTGTGTGAGGTGGGGTAGGGGAAAGGAGGGGAGTTGGGAAGGGGTGGGGGAGGGAAGGGCGGTGGGAGATGTAGGAGAGGAAGCGGAGTGGAGTAGGGGGCTGTGAGGGGAGGGAGATGTGAGAGGTGAAGGGAGTCGCGGAGGGGAGGGCAATGGGGGCAGCGGGTGTGGAGGAGGAAAGTGGGGGAGGGGATTGAGGGATGGGAGATGAGTGGGAAGATGAGTGGGGAGGGAAATGGGGGAGGGGAGTGGGCGAGTGGAGGGGTGGGGAGAGGATGGGGAGAGGAGTGGGGGAGAGGAGTGGGGGAGAGGAGTGGGGAAGAGGAGTGGGGGAGAGAAGTGGGGAGAGGAGGGGTGGGGAGTGGAAGGGGAGAGGAATGGGGAGGGGACGGGTAAGGGAGTGAGTGAATGGAGTGGGTGGGATAGTAAATTGGGTTAAGGAGGGGGAAGAGAGTGGGGGAGAGGTGTTGGAGAGGGTGAGTGCGGAGGGCAGTGGACTGAGGAGGGGAATGTACGAGGGCAGTGGAGGAGGGGCGTGGGGGAAGTGAGAGTGGGGAGGGAAATGGGAGGGGAGTGGGGAGTGGGGTAGGTGAGTGGGGGAGAGTAGTGGGGGAGGGGAGCTCTTGGGGAGGGGAGAGGCTGGGGGAGCGGTTTGAGGAAGGGGAGTGGGGGAGGGGAGTAGGGAGGAGTGGGGGAGGGGAGTGGGGGCGGAGTGGGGGAGGGGAGTGGGGGGAGGGGTTGGGGAGGGAGGGAAGAGGGGGAATAGAGTGGGCAGAGGGACGTTAGGGGAGTGCAGCGCGGAGTTAGCAGAGTGGGTGAGGGGATTTGGAGTTGGGAGTGGGAGGAGTGGGGGAGGAGTGTGGGGGTAGTGGGGGAGGGTTGGAGGAGGGAAGTGTGGGAGGAGTGGGGGAGAAGTGGGGGAGGGGTGGGTGAAGGGAGTGGGGGGAGGGGTTTGGGGACAGGAGTGAGAGGAGGGGTTGGGGAGTGAGGGGAGTGGAGTGGGGAGAGGGTAGTTAGGGGAATGGAGGAGGGGATTTGCAGTTGGGAGTGTGAGGGGAGTGGAGGGGAGGGGGTGGGGAGGCATGTGGCGGAGGGGCAGGGATGTGGGGGAGGGAGAGGTGGAATGAGGATGTAGGGGAACGAGAGTGGGTTAGGGTTAGGGTGAGTGCGGGACGGGAGTGGGGGAGGGGAGTGTGGGGAGAGTTGGGGAGGGCAGAGTGGGAGGGAAGGGGGAGGGGAGTGGGGGGTGGTAGTGGAGGATGGGAGTGGGGAGTGGAGTGGGGTGGAGGAGGACGGGAGTAGGGGAGGGGTGTTTGGAAGTGGAGCGGGGTAATGGTAGGGGAGGGAGAGAAGTGGGAGATGGGAGGGAGTGGAGTGGGGAGGAGAGGGAGGGGATTGGGGGAGGGGGACAGGAGAGCTGGGAGTGGGTAGGGCTTAGGGGCACGGGAGTGGGGGTGAGGTGGGGTTGGGAGGGTTGTGAGGGAGGGGATTTGGTGCAGGGTGTTGGGGGGAGGTAGAGGGGCAGGGGTATGGGCGAGGGGAGCGGGAGAGGGGCGGGGGTGAAGGTGAGTCGGCAGAGGAGTTGGGAGGGGTGTTTGGCAGGGGAGGTGGAGGTGTGGGGAGTGGGGAAGGGGAGTGGGGGACGAGGGACAGGAGAGAAGGGAGTGGGGGAGGGGAGTTGACCGAGTGGGGTGGGTAGTGGCGGAGGGTAGTGGAGCAAGGTAGTGGGGGAGAGGGTTTTGAGGGTAGGGCAGATGGAGGGGAGTAGCGGATGGGTGTGTGTGAGAGGGAGTGTGGGAGTGGAAGTGGGGGATGTGAGAGGGAGGGCAGTGTGGAGGGAGACCAGGTCTGAGCGGGAGAGGATGCGAACAAGGGGTGTAGGGGAGCGAAGTGAGGAGTGGGGGCCTGGAGTGGACGATAGGAGTGAGAGAGGGAAGTGGGATGTGGGAGGGGAAAGGGGAGTGGGGACCGGGGACGAGTGGGGGAGGGGTGCGTTGAGGGGAATGGCAGAATGAGAGGGGAGGTGAGTGGGGAATGCGGAAGTAGAGTGGAGGATGGGGAGTGGGGAAATAGGAGAGGGGAAGGGGAGGGTGTGTAATGGTGAGGGGGAGGGGAGTGTTAGGGGGAGGGGAGTGTGAGGGGAGGGAGAGGGTAGTGTGGAAGGAAGTTGGGGAGGGGAGTGGGGGATGGGGAGGGGGAGTGTGGCAGAGAGTGGGGAGGGGAGTTTGAGAGGAGAGTGGGGGAGGGCAATGGTCAGAAAGGAGGGGGAAAGTGGGAGGAGGAGTGTGGAAGAAGGAGAGAGTGCGAGATTGGCGGAGGGGAGAGTGGAAGGGAGTGGGGGAAGGGAGTGGGGGAGAGGGTAGGGGAATGAAGAGGGGGCGGGAGGAGGAGGGGAATGAAGAGGGGGAGGGAGGGAAATGTGGGGGGAATGAAGAGGGGGAGGGAGGGGAAGGTGGAGGGGAAATAAGAGGGGGAGGGAGGGGGTGGTGGAGGGGAATGAAGAGGGGGGAGGGGAGGTGGAGGGGAATGAAGGGGGCGGGAGGGGGTGGTGGAAGGGAATGCAGAGGGGCAGGGAGGTAGAGGTGGAGGGGAATGAAGAGGGGGGAGGGGGTGGAGGGCAATGAAGAGGGGGAGGGAGGGGGAGGTGGAGGAGAATGAAGAGGGGGAGGGAGGGGGAGGGAGGGGGAGGTGGAGGAAAATGAAGAGGGGGAGGGAGGGGGAGGTGGAGGGGGATGAAGAGGGGGAGGGAGGGTGTGGTGGAGGGGAATGAAGAGAGGGAGGGAGGGGTGGTGGAGGGGAATGAAGAGGGGGAGGGAGGGGTTGGTGGAGGAGAAAGAAGAGGGGGAGGGAGGGGGTGGTGGAGGAGAATGAAGAGGGGGAGGGAGGGGCAGGTGGAGGGGAATGAAGAGGGGGAGGGAGGGGGAGGTGGAGGGGAATAAAGAGGGGAGAGAGGGGGTGGTGGAGGGGAATGAATAGGGGGAGTGAGGGGGTGGAGGAGGGGAATGAAGAGGGGGAGGGAGGGTGTGGTGGAGGGGAATGAAGAGAGGGAGGGAGGGGTGGTGGGGGGGAATGAAGAGGGGGAGGGAGGGGTTGGTGGAGGAGAAAGAAGAGGGGGAGGTGGAGGAGAATGAAGAGGGGGAGGGAGGGGCAGGTGGAGGGGAATGAAGAGAGGGAGGGAGGGGTGGTGGAGGGGAATGAAGAGGGGGAGGGAGGGGTTGGTGGAGGAGAAAGAAGAGGGGGAGGGAGGGGGTGGTGGAGGAGAATGAAGAGGGGGAGGGAGGGGCAGGTGGAGGGGAATGAAGAGGGGGAGGGAGGGTGTGGTGGAGGGGAATGAAGAGAGGGAGGGAGGGGTGGTGGGGGGAATGAAGAGGGGGAGGGAGGGGTTGGTGGAGGAGAAAGAAGAGGGGGAGGTGGGTGCGGTGGAGGAGAATGAAGAGGGGGAGGGAGGGGCAGGTGGAGGGGAATGAAGAAGGGGAGAGAGGGGGAGGTGGAGGGGAATGAAGAGCTGAAGGAGGGGGAGGTGGAGGGGAATGAAGAGGGGGAGGGAGGGGAGGTGGAGAGGAATGGAGGGAGGGGGAGGTGGAGTGGAATGAATGGGGGAATGAGGGGGTGGTGGAGGGGAATAAAGGGGGGGAGGGAGGGGGTGGTAGAGGGGAATGAAGAGGGGGAGGGAGGGGATGGTGGAAGGTAATGAAGAGGAGGAGGGTGGGGGAGGTGGATGGGACCGAAGAGGGGGAGGGAGGGGGAGGTGGAGGGGAATGAAGAGAGGGAGGGAGGGGTTGGTGGAGGAGAATGAAGAGGGGGAGGGAGGGGGTACGGAGGAGAAAGAAGAGGGTGTGGGAGGGGGTGATGGATGATAATGAAGAGGTGGAGGGAGGGGTGGTGGAGGGGAATGAAGAGGGGGTGGGAGGGAGTGGTGGAAGGTAATGAAGAGGGGGAGGGAGGGGGAGGTGGAGGGGAATGAAGAGGGGGAGGGAGGGGATGGTGGAAGGTAATGAAGAGGAGGAGGGTGGGGGAGGTGGATGGGACCGAAGAGGGGGAGGGAGGGGGAGGTGGAGGGGAATGAAGAGAGGGAGGGAGGGGTTGGTGGAGGAGAATGAAGAGGGGGAGGGAGGGGGTACGGAGGAGAAAGAAGAGGGTGTGGGAGGGGGTGATGGATGATAATGAAGAGGTGGAGGGAGGGGGTGGTGGAGGGGAATGAAGAGGGGGAGGGAGGGGGTGGTGGAGGGTAATGAAGTGGGGGAGGGAGGTGGAGGTGAAGGGGAATGAAGAGGTGGAGGGAGGGGGTGGTCGATGGTAATGAAGAGGGGGAGGGAGGTGGAGGTGGAGGGGAATGAAGAGGGGGAGGGAGGGGGAGGTGGAGGGGAATGAAGAGGGGGAGGGAGGGGATGGTGGTGGGTAATGAAGAGGAGGAGAGTGGGGGAGGTAGATGGGAATGATGAGGGGGAGGGAGGGGGAGGTGGAGGGGAATGAAGAGGGGGAGGGAGGGGGTGGTGAGGGGAATGAAGAGGGGGAGGGAGGGGTTGGAGGAATTGAATGAGGTTGGGGCCGGAGGGGCTGGTGGAGGGGAATGAAGATGGGGGAGGGGGTGGTGGATGGGAATGACGAGTGGGAGGGAGTGGTGGTGGAGAGGAATGAAGAGGGGCAGGGAGCGGGAGGTGGGGAATGAAGAGGGGGAGGGAGGGGGTGGTGGGGAATGAAGAGGGGGAGGGAGGGTGTGGTGGGGAATGAATAAGTGGAGGGAGGGGGTGGTGGAGGGGAATGAAGAGGGGGAGGGAGGGGGAGGTGGGGAATGAAGAGCGGGAGGGAGGGGGTGGTGGGGAATGAAGAGGGGGAGGGAAGATGTGGTGGAGGGGAATGAAGAGGGGGAGGGAGGGGGAAATGGAGGGGAATGAAGAGGGGGAGGGAGGGGGTGGTGGAGGGTCATGAAGATGGGGAGGGAGAGGGTGGTGGAGGGCAATGGAGAGGGGGAGGGATGCGGTGGTGGAGTGGAATGGAGAGGGTGAGGGAGGGGGTGGTGGAGTGTGGTAGCGGAGTGGGTGATTGGTTTGGGGTAGGGGTGTGGGGTAGGGGTGTGGGGTAGGGGTGTTGTGGAGCGGAGTGCGTTCTGGGAAGTGGGGGAGGGTAGTGGGGCATGGCAGTGTGGGGTGGGAGTGTGGTAGAGACGGGCAGTGAGGACGTGAATGTAAGCGGAGTGGGGTAGGGGTGTGGGAGAGGGAAGTGGGGGAGTGGGGTAGGTTAGTGTGAGAGGGGAGTTGGGGAGTGGGGGAGGGGAATGGGGAGGCGAGTGAGGGAGGGCAGCGGGGGAGGGTAGTGGGTGAGGGGAGTGGGGGAGGGGAGTGGGGGTGGGTTTGAGGGAGGGGAATTGTGGAGGGGGGTTGTCGAGGGTGTGGGGTAGGGGAGTGGGGTATGGGAGTTGTTGAGGGGACTGGGGGAGATGAGTTAAGGTGCGGGGTTGGGGAGTAGAGTTGGGGAGGGGAGTTAGGGAGGGGAGTTGGGGAGGGGAGTGGGGTAGGGGAGTGAGGTAGGGGAGTGGGGTAGGGGAGTGAGGTAGGGGAGTGCAGTAGGGGAGTGAGGTAGGGGAATGTAGGAGGGCAGTTGGGGAGGGGAGTGGGGGAGGGGAGTGGGGTAGGGGAGTTGGTTAAGTGTGTGGGGTAGGGGAGTGGGGGAGGGGATTGAGGTAGTGTTATGGGGAGGGGATTGAGGTAGTGGATTGGGGGAGGGGAGTGGGGGAGGGGAGTGGGGTGGGGTAGTGGGGTAGGGGAGTGGTGGAGTGGGGTGGGGTAGTGTGGTAGGGGAGTGGTGGAGTGGAGTGGGGTTGGGTAGTGGGGTGGGGTAGTGGGTTAGGAGAGTGGAGATGGGGAGTGGGGGTGCAGAGTTGTGTCAGGGAGAGTGGTAGGGGTGGGCTCTAAGGAGGTGGAGGGAAGGGGAGTGGGGAGGAGAGTTGGGGAGGGGAGTTGGAGAGGGAAGAGGGGTAGGGGAGTGGGGTGAGTCGTGATGTAGGGGAGTGGGGGAGGGGAGTGGTGGAGGGAAGTGGTGTGTTGGAGTGGCTGAGGGGAGTGGCGGATGGGAGTGGATGAGGGGAGGGGAGGGCAGTGAGGAGGTGGAGGAAAGGGGAGTGAGGCAGGGCAGTGGGGTTGGGGAGAGCAGTGAGGATTTGGCGGGAAGGGGAGTGGGGAGGGTAATGGGGAGGGGAGTGGGGGAAGGGTGTGTGATAGGTCAGTGGAGTAGGGGAGTGGGGTAGGGGTGTGGGGTAGGGGTGTGGGGTAGGGGAGTGGGGTAGGGGAGTGGGGGTGGGGAATGGGGGAGGGGAGTGGGGGAGGGGAGTGAGGTAGATGTGTGGGAGAGGGGATAGAGGGAGTGGAATGGGGGAAGGGATTGGGGGAAGGGAGTGGGGTAGGGTCGTGGGGGCGGTAACTGGTGGAGTGGAGTGAGGTAGGGCAGTTTGAGACGGGAGTGGTGTGGGGGTGTGGGGTAGTGGACGGCAGTGAGCAGGTGGAAGGAAGGGGAGTGACGTGGGGAGTGAGAGAGGCAGTGGCGTAGGGGAGCTGGGTAGGGGAGGGCAGTGAGGAAGAGAATGAAGGGGAGTGGGGGAGGGAAGTGAGTTAGGGGAGTGGGGTAGGGGAGTGGGAAAGTGCAGTGGGAAAGGGGAGTGGGTAGGGGAGTGCAGTGAGGAGGTGTAGAGAAGGGGGGTGGTGGAGGGTATTGGGGTCGGAGTGTTGGGAAGCGGAGTTGGGTAGGGGTGTGGGTTATGTGTGTGGTGTCAGGGAGTGGGGTAGGGGAGTGTAGTAGCAGAGTGGGGTAGGGTCGTAGGGGAGCGAGTGGGGTAGGGGTGTGGGGGAGGCATGTGGGGTCGTGGAGTGGGGTAGGGGAGTTGTGGAGGGGAGTGCGGAAGGGGAGTGGGGGAGTGGAGCAGGGTAGGGAAGTGGGGTAGGGGAGTGGGGAAGGGTAGTGGGGGATGGGAGTGTGGTAGGGGAGGGCAGTGAAGAGGTGCTGGGAAGCGGAGAGGTGGACGGGAGTGGGGGAAGGGGAGTGGGGGAGGGGGTGGGGTATGGAAGTGGGGCAGGGGAATGGGGAAGGGGAGTCGGGTAGTGGAGTTGGGTAGGGGAGTGATTTAGGGGATTGGGGCAGGGGAGCGCAGTGAGGAGGTGGAGAGAAGGGGAGTGGGGGAGGGTATTGGGGTCGGAGTGTTGGGAAGCGGAGTTGGGTAGGGGTGTGGTGTCAGGGAGTGGGGTAGGGGAGTGTAGTAGCAGAGTGGGGTAGGGTCGTAGGGGAGCGAGTGGGGTAGGGGTGTGGGGGAGGCATGTGGGGTCGTGGAGTGGGGTAGGGGAGTTGTGGAGGGGAGTGCGGAAGGGGAGTGGGGGAGTGGAGCAGGGTAGGGAAGTGGGGTAGGGGAGTGGGGAAGGGTCGTGGGGGATGGGAGTGTGGTAGGGGAGGGCAGTGAAGAGGTGCTGGGAAGCGGAGAGGTGGAAGGGAGTGGGGGGAGGGGAGTGGGTGAGGGGGTGGGGTATGGAAGTGGGGCAGGGGAATGGGGAAGGGGAGTCGGGTAGTGGAGTTGGGTAGGGGAGTGATTTAGGGGATTGGGGCAGGGGAGCGCAGTGAGGAGGTGGAGGGAAGGGGAGTGGGGGAGTAGAGTCGGGGATGTGTCTGGGGTAGGGGAGTTGGGTAGTGGAGGGCAGAGAGGAGGTATGGGAAGGGGAGTGGGGGAGGGGAGTGGGGTTGGAGAGTTGGGGTGCGGAGTGGGGTCGGGGAGTGGTGTCGGGGATTTGGGTGGGGGAGTGGGGGAGCAGAGTGGCGGAGGGGAGTGTGGTATGGGTGTGGTAACGGGGATTGGATAAGGGAGTCGGGTAGGGGAGTTGTGAAGGGGAGTGCGGTAGGTGAGTGAGGGAGCGTGGTGGGGGATAGGTGTGTGGTAGGGGAGGGAAGTGAGGAGGTGCAGGGAATCGGAGTGGTGGACGGGAGGGGAGTGGGGGAGGGGGTGGGGTAGGGGAGTGGGAGAGGAGAGTGGGGGAGGCGAGTGGGGGAGGCGAGTGGGGGAGGCGAGTGTGAGGAGGGGAGTGGGGGTGGGGAGTGCGGTAGGGGTTTTGGGGTAGGGGATTTGGGGAAGGGAGTGCGGGAGGGGAGTGGGGGAGGGGTGTGGGGGAGGGGAGTGGGGGAGGGGAGTGGGGAGGGGAGTGGGGAGGGGTGTGGGGGAGGTTAGTGTGATGGGGAGTGGGGGAAGGGAGTGGGGGAGGGGAGTATGGGAGGAGAGTTGAGGAGGGTAGAGGGTTAGGGGAGTGAGGGAGCGGAGTGGGGGAGGGGAGAGAGGGAGGGGAGTGGGGGAGGGGAGTGAGGAAGGGGAGTTGAGGAGGGGAGTGGGGGAGAGGGGTGGAGTAGGGCAGTGGGGTATGGGATTAGTTGAGGGGAGCGGGCGAGGAGAGCTGGGGAGGGGGGTGGGGTAGGGGTGTGGGTAGCGGAGTGGGGGAGGGGAGTTGAGGCAGGGAGTGAGGTGAGGAGTGGGGGAGGGGTGTTGTGGTGGAGCGGAGTGGTGGAGGGGAGTGCGGGAGGGGAGTGGGGGAGGGGATTGGGGGAGGGGAGTGGGAACCTGGGAGTGGGGGAGGGGAGTGGGGGAGGGGAGTGGGGGAGGGTTGTGGGGGGGGAATGGGGAATGGGAGTTGGGAGGGGAGTGGGGGAGGGGAGTGGGGGAGGGGAGTGGGGGAGGGGTGTGGGGGAGGGGAGTGGGGAGGGGAGTGGGGAGGGGAGTGGGGAGAGGCGTGATGCAGGGGAGTTGAGGAGGGGAGTTGAGGCAGGGGAGTTGAGGCGGGGAGAGGAGTGTGGGAGAGGAGTGGGGAGAGGAGTGGGGGAGAGGAGTGGGGTAGAGGAGTGGGGGAGGGGATTAGGGGACGGCGTGGGGGACGGGCGTGGGGGAGTGGGGTCGGGTTGTGGGGTCGGGGAGTGGGTTCGGGGTGTGGGTTCGGGGTGTGGGGTCGGGGAGTGGGGTCGGCGAGTGGGGTCGGGGAGTGGGGTCGGGGAGTGGTGTCGGGGAGTGAGGGAGGGGAGCGCAGTGAGGAGGTGGAGGGAAGGGGATTGGGGGAGTGGAGTGGGAGAGGTGTCTGGGGTAGGGGAGTTGGGTAGTGGAGGGCAGTGAGGAGGTGGAGGGAAGGGGAGCGGGGAGGAGAGTGGGGTAGGAGAGTTGGGGAGCGGAGTGGGGTAGGGGAGTGAGGTAGGGGGGTGGGTAGGGGAGTGGGGTAGGGGAGTGGGTATGGGAGTGGGGTAGGGGTGTGGTGCCTGGGAGTTTGGTAGGGGAGTGGGAGAGCGGAGTGGGGGAGCAGAGTTGGGGAGGGGAGTGTGGTAGGGGTGTGTGGTAGGGGAGTGTGGTAGGGGAGTGTGGTAGGGGTGTGGTGACGTGGGTTTGGGTAGGGGAGTCGGGTAGGGGAGTTGTGGAGGGTTGTTGTGCAGGGGAGAGCAGTAGGCGAGTGGGGGAGGGGATTTGGGGGAGGGGATTTGGGGTCGGGGATTTGGGGTGGGGGATTTGGGGTAGGGGATTTGGGGGAGGGGAGTGGGGAGGGGAGTGGGGGTGGAGAGTGGGGGAGGTGAGTGTGGGAGAGGAGTGGGGGAGTGGAGTGGGATAGGGAAGTTGGCTAGCTGAGTGAGGGAGCGTAGTGGGGGATAGGTGTGTGGTAGGGGAGGACAGTGAGGTGATGCAGGGAATCGGAGTGGTGGACGGGAGGGGAGTGGGGGAGGGGGTGGGGTAGGGGAGTGGGGGAAGCGAGTGGGGGAGGCGAGTGGGGGAGGGGAGGGGGGAGGGGAGTGCGGTAGTGGTTTTGGGGTAGGGGATTTGGGGAGGGGAGTGGGGAGGGGAATGATGAGGGGAGTGGGGGAGGGGAGTGGGGGAGGGGAGAGGGGAGGGGTGTGGGGGAGGTTAGTGTGGTAGGGGAGTGTGGTAGGGGAGTGGGGAGGGGAGTGGGGGAGGGGAGTGGGGGAGGGGAGTATGGAGGAGAGTTGAGGAGGGTAGAGGTTTAGGGGGTGAGGGAGGGGAGTGGCGGATGGGAGTGAGGGAGGGGAGTTGGGGAGGGGAGTGAGGAAGAGGAGTTGAGGAGAAGGAGTGGGGTAGGGGGGTGGAGTAGGGGAGTGGGGTATGGAATATGTGAGGGGAGTGGGGGAGCAGAGCTGGGGAGGGGAGTGGGTAGGGGTGTGGAGTAGGGGAGTGGGGGAGGGGAATTGAGGCAGGGAGTGAGGTGAGGAGTGGGGGAGGGGTGCTGTGGTGGAGGGGAGTGGGGAGGGGAGTGGGGGAGGGAGTGGGGGAGGGGAGTGGGGAAGGGAGTGGGAACCTGGGAGTGGGGAGGGGAGTGGGGGAGGGTTGTGCGGTAGGGAATGGGGAATGGGAGTGGGGAGGGGAGTGGGGGAAGGAGTGGGGGAGGGGGTAGGGGGAGGGAGTGGGGAGGGGCGTGATGCAGGGGAGTTGAGGAGGGGAGTTGAGGCAGGGGGGTTGAGGAGGGGAGTTGAGGCAGGGGAGTTGAGGCGGGCAGGGGAGTATGGGAGAGGAGTGCGAGAGAGGAGTGGGGCAGAGGAGTGGGGGAGAGGTGTGCGGAGAGGAGAGGGGAGGAGAGTGGGGTAGAGGAGTGGGGGAAGGGATTAGGGGAAGGCGTGGGGACGGGCGTGGGATAGTGGGGTCGGGTTGTGGGGATCGGTTTGTGAGATCGGGGAGTGAGGTCGGGGAGTGAGGTCGGGGAGTGGGGTCGGGGAGTGGGGTCGGGGAGTGAGGGAGGGGAGCGCACTGAGGAGGTGGAGGGAAGGGGAGTGGGGCTGTGGAGTGGGAGAGGTGTCTGGGATAGGGGAGTTGGGTAGTGGAGGGCTGTGAGGAGGTGGAGGGAAGGGGAGCGGGGAGGAGTGTAGTGTAGGAGAGTTGGGGAGCGGAGTGGGGTAGGGGAGTGGGGTAGGGGAGTGGGGTAGGGGTGTGGTGCCCGGGAGTTTGGTAGGGGAGTGGGAGAGCGGGGTTGGGGAGCGGAGTGGGGGAGGGGAGTGTGGTAGGGGAGTGTGGTAGGGGAGTGTGGTGGGGGAGTGGTGACGGGGGTTTGGGTAAGGGAGTCGGGTAGGGGAGTCGGGTCGGGGAGTTGTGGAGGGGGTTTGTGGAGGGGAGAGCAGTAGGCGAGTGGGGGAGGGGATTTGGGGGAGGGGATTTGGGGTGGGGGATTTGGGGTAGGGGATTTGGGGTAGGGGATTTGGGGGAGGGGATTTGGGGGAGGGGAGTGGGGGAGGGGAGTGGGGGAGAGGAGTGGGGGAGAGGAGTGGGGGAGAGGAGTGGGGGGAGAGGATTGGGGGAGGGGTGTTGCGGAGAGGAGAGGGGAGAAGAGTGGGGTAGAGGAGTGGGGGAGGGGATTAGGGGAGGGACGTGTGGGGAGGAGATTAGGGGAGGGGCGTGGGGGAGGGGGTACGGGGAGTGGGGTCGGGGAGAGGGGTCGGGGAGAGGGGTCGGGGAGAGGGGTGGGGGAGTGGGGTCGGGGAGTGGGGGAGGGGAGAGCAGTGAGGAGGTGGAGGGAAGGGGAGTGGGGGTGTGGAGTGGGGGAGGTGTCTGGGGTAGGGCAGTTGTGTAGTGGAGGACAGTGAGGTGGTGGAGGGAAGGGGAGCGGGGGAGGAGTGTGGGTTAGGAAAGTTGGGGAGCGGAGTGGGTTAGGGGAGTGGGGTAGGGGTGTGATGCAGAGGAGTGGGGTCGGGGAGTGAGGGAGGGGAGCGCAGTGAGGAGGTGGAGGGAAGGGGAGTGGGGGAGTGGAGTGAGAGAGGTGTCTGGGGTAGGGGAGTTGGGTAGTGGAGGGCAGTGAGGAGGTGGAGGGAAGGGGGAGCGGGGAGGAGTGTGGGGTAGGAGAGTTGGGGAGCGGAGTGGGGTAGGGGTGTAGAGTAGGGGAGTGGGGTAGGGGAGTGGGGAAGGGGTGTGGTGCCGGGGAGTTTGGTAGGGGAGTGGGAGAGCGTAAGTGGGGGAGCGGAGTGGGGGAGGGAGTGTGGTAGGGGAGTGTGGTAGGGGAGTGTGGTAGGGGTGTGGTGACGTGGGTTTGGGTAGGGGAGTCGGGGTAGGGGAGTTGTGGAGGGGGGTTGTGGAGGGGAGAGCAGTAGGCGAGTGGGGGAGGGGATTTGGGGTAGGGGATTTGGGGGAGGGGATTTGGGGGAGGGGATTTGGGGTAGGGGAATGGGGGAGGGGAGTGGGGGAGGGGACTGGGGGAGAGGAGTGGGGGAGTGGAGCGGGGTAGGGAAGTGGGGTAGGTGAGTGAGGGAGCGTAGTGGGGGATAGGTGTGTGGTAGGGGAGGGCAGTGAGGTGGTGCAGGGAATCGAGTGGTGGACGGGAGGGGAGTGGGGGAGGGGGTGGGGTAGGGGAGTGGGGGAGGCGAGTGGGGGAGGCGAGTTGGGGAGCCGAGTGGGGGAGGGGAGTGGGGGAGGGGAGTGCGGTAGGGGTTTTGGGGTAGGGGATTTGGGGAGGGGAGTGGGGGAGGGGAGTGATGAGGGGAGTGGGGGAGGGGAGTGGGGGAGGGGAGTGGGGAGGGGTGTGAGGAGGGGTGTGGGGGAGGTTAGTATGGTAGGGGAGTGGGGGAGGGGAGTGGGGTGGGGAGTATGGGAGGAGGGTTGGGGAGGGTAGAGGGTTAGGGAAGTGAGGGAGGGGAGTGGGGGAGGGGAGTGAGGGAGTGGAGTGGGGAAGGGAGTGAGGAAGGGAGTTGAGGAGGGGAGTGGGGGAGGGGTGGTGGAGTAGGGGAGTGGGGTATGGAGTAGGTGAGGGAGTGGGGGAGGAGAGTTGGGGAGGGGAGTGGGGTAGGGGTGTGAAGTAGGGGGGTTGGGAGGGAGTTGAGGCAGGGAGTGAGGTGAGGAGTTTGGGAGGGGTGTTGTGGTGGAGTGGAGTGGGGAGGGGAGTGGGGGAGGGGAGTGGGAACCTGGGAGTGGGGGAGGGGAGTGGGGAGGGGAGTGGGGGAGGGGAGTGGGGGAGGGGTGTGGGGAGGGGAGTGGGGAGGGGAGTGGGGAGGGGAGTGGGAAGGGGCGTGATGCAGGGGAGTTGAGGAGGGGAGTTGAGGCAGGGGAGTTGAGGCAGGGGAGTTGAGGCGGGGAGGGGAGTGTGGGAGAGGAGTGGGGGAGAGGAGTGGGGCAGAGGAGTGGGGGAGAGGTGTTGCGGAGAGGAGAGGGGAGGAGAGTGGGGTAGAGGAGTGGGGGAGGGGATTAGGGGAGGGCGTGGGGGACGGGCGTGGGGGAGTGGGGTCGGGTTGTGTGGTCGGGGAGTGGGGGCGGGGAGTGGGGACGGGGAGTGAGGAGGGGAGCGCAGTGAGGAGGTGGAGGGAAGGGGAGTGGGGGAGTGGAGTGGGAGATGTGTCTGGGGTAGGGGACTTGGGTAGTGGAGGCAGTGAGGAGGTGAAGGGAAGGTGAGCGGGGAGGAGTGTGGGGTAGGAGAGTTGGGGAGCGGAGTGGGGTAGGGAAGTGGGGTAGGGGAGTGGGGTAGGGGTGTGCTGCCGGGGAGTTCGGTAGGGGAGTGGGAGAGCGGAGTGGGGGAGCGGAGTGGGGGAGGGGAGTGTGGTAGGGGAGTGTTGTAGGGGAGTGTGGTGGGGGAGTGGTAACGGAGGCTTGGGTAGGGGAGTCGGGTAAGGGTGTCGGGTCGGGGAGTTGTGGGGGGGGTTGTGGAGGGGAGAGCAGTAGGCGAGTGGGGGAGGGGATTTGGGGTAGGGGATTTGGGGTCGGGGATTTGGGGAGGGGATTTGTGGGAGGGGATTTGGGGGAGGGGAGTGGGGGAGGGGACTGTGGAGAGGAGTGGGGGAGAGGAGTGGTGGAGAGGAGTGGGGGAGGGGATTAAGGGAGGAGCGTGGGGGAGGGGATTAGGGGAGGGGCGTGGGGGAGGGGGGACGGGGAGTGGGGTCTGGGAGAGGGGTCGGGGTTTGGGGTCGGGGAGTGGGGTCGGGGAGAGGGGTCGGGGAGTGGGGTAGGGGAGTGAGGGAGGGGGAGTTGATGAGGGGACTGGTGACGGGGGGTTGGGTAGGGGAGTCAGGTATGGGAGTTGTGGAGGGGGTTGTGGAGGGGAGAGCAGTAGGCGAGTGGGGGAGGGGATTTGGGGTAGGGGATTTGGGGGAGGGGATTTGGGGAGGGGATTTGGAGAGGGCAATGGTGGAGGGGAGTGGGGGAGGGGAGTGGGGCGTAGTGTGTTGGTGGTTAGTGTGGGAGGGGAGTGGGGGAGAGGAGTGGGGAGGGGAATGGGGAGGGTAGAGGTGGTGCGGAGTGGGGGAGTGGAGTGGGGGTGTGGAGTGGGGGAGGGGAATGGGGGAGGGGTGTTGCGGAGAGGAGAGGTGAGGAGAGTGGGGTAGAGGAGAGGGGAGGAGAGTGGGGTAGAGGAGTGGGGGAGTGCATTAGGGGAGGGGATTAGGGGAGGGGCATGGGGGTGGGGTAGAGGAGTGGGGGAGTGGGGTTGTGGAGTGGGATGGGGAGTGGGGGAGTGGGGTAGGGTGAGTGGGGTCGGGTGAGTGGGGGTCGGGTGAGTGGGTCGGTGAGTGGGGTCGGTCAGTGAGGGGAATGGGGAGGGGTGTTGCGGAGAGGATAGGTGAGGAGAGTGGGGTAGAGGAGAGGGGAGGAGAGTGGGGTAGAGGAGTGGGGGAGTGCATTAGGGGAGGGGATTAGGGGAGGGGCATGGGGGTGAGGTAGAGGAGTGGGGGAGTGGGGTTGTGGAGTGGATGGGGAGTGGGGTCTGGGGTAGGGTGAGTGGGGTAAGGGAGTGAGGTCGGGGAGTGGAGTAGGGATGTGGGTTAGGGGAGTGGGGGAGGGGAGTGAGGTAGGGGAGTGGGGGAGGGAGTGGGGGAGGGGAGTGTGGTAGGGGTGTGGTGACGGGGGGTTGGGTAGAGGAGTCGGGTAAGGGAGTTGTGGAGGGGACTGCGGTATGCGAGTGGAGTGGGGGAGGGGATTTGGGGGAGGGGATTTGGGGTACGGAATTTGGGGTAGGGGAGTGGGGGGAGGGGAGTGGGGGAGGGGAGTAGGGGAGGAGTGTGCGGAGGAGTGTGGGGAGGAGTGTGGAGGAGGTTAGTGTGGGAGGGAGAGGGGGAGGGGAGTGGGGGAGGGGAGTAGGGGAGGAGTGTGCGGAGGAGTGTGGGGAGGAGTGTGGAGGAGGTTAGTGTGGGAGGGGAGAGGGGGAGGGGAGTGGGGAGGGGAGTGTGGTAGGGGTGTGGTTGACGGACGGTTGCGTAGGGGAGTCGGGTAGGAGAGTTGTGGAGGGGAGTGCGGTATGCGGGTGGAGTGGGGGAGGGTATTTGGGGGAGGGGATTTGGGGAAGGATTTGGGGTAGGGGACCTGGGGTAGGGGAGTGGGGGAGGACTTTGGGGAGGAGAGTGGGGAGGAGTGTGGGGAGGAGTGTGGGGGAGGTTAGTGTGGGAGGTTAGTGTGGGAGGGGAGTGGGGGAGGGGAGTGGGGAGGGGAGTGGGCAGGGGAGTTGGGGAGGGTAGTGGGTTAGGGAAATGGGGGAGGGTAGTGGGTTAGGGGAGTGAGGGAGGGGAGTTTGGGAGGGGCGTTAGGAGGGGAGTTAGGGACGGGAGTTGAGGTGTGATGTGGGGGAGTGGAGTAGAGAGTGGAGTTCAGAGTGGAGTAGGGGAGTGGAGAAGGGGAGTGGGGTCTGGGAGTGGGGTAGGGGAGTGGATAGGGGAGTGGGGGAGGGGAGTGGGGGAGGCGAGTGGGGGAGGGGAGTGTGGTAGGGGTGTAGTGACGGGGGGTTGGGTAGGAGAGTCGGGTAGGGGAGTTTGTGGAGGGGAGTGCGGTTTATAGTGGAGTGGGGGAGGGGATTTGGGGAGGGGATTTGGGGTAGGGGATTTGGGGTAGGGGATTTGGGGTACGGAATTTGGGGGTACGGAATTTGGGGGAGGGGAGAGGGGGAGGGGAGTGGGGGAGGGGAGTGGGGGAGGAGTGTGGGGGAGGTTAGTGTGGGAGGGGAGTGGGAGAGCGGAGTGGGGGAGGGGAGTGTGGTAGGGGGTGTGGTGACGGGGGGTTGGGTAGGGGAGTCGGGTAGGGGAGTTGTGGAGGGCAGTGCGGTATGCGGGTGGAGTGGGGGAGGTTATTTGGGGGAGGAGATTTGGGGAGTGGATTTGGGGGAAGGGATTTGGGGTAGGGGACTTGCGGTAGGGGAGTGGGGGAGGACTTTGGGAGGAGTGTGGGGAGGAGTGTGGGGGAGGTTAGTGTGGGGGAGGTTAGTGTGGGAGGTTAGTGTGGGAGCGGAGTGGGGAGGGGAGTGGGGGAGGGGAGAGGGGAGGGGAGCTGGGGAGGGTAGTGGGTTAGAGAAATGGGGGAGTGTAGTGGGTTAGGGGAGGGAGGGAGGGGAGTTGGGGAGGGGTGTTAGGGAGGGGAGTTAGGGAGGGTTGTTGAGGAGGGGTGTGGGGGAGTGGAGTGGAGTATGGGAGTAGAGTGTAGAGTGGAGTAGGTGAGTGTAGTAGGGGAGTGGGGTAGGGGAGTTGGGGAGGGGAGTGGGGGAGGGGAGTGTGGTAGGGGGTGCGGTGACGGGGTTGGGTAGAGGAGTCGTGTAGGGGAGTTGTGAAGGGGAGTTGTGGAGGGGAGTGTGGTATGCGGGTGGAGTGGGGAGGGGATTTGGGGGAGGGGATTTGGTGGAGGGGATTTGGGGGAAGGGATTTGGGGTAGGGGACCTGGTGTAGGGGAGTGCGGGAGGACTTTGGGGAGGAGTGTGGGTAGGAGTGTGGGGTGGAGTGTGGGGGAGGTTAGTGTGGGAGGTTAGTGTGGGAGGGGAGAGGGAGAGGGGAGTGGGGGAGGGGATTGTGGAGGGGAGTGGGGGAGGGGAGTGGGGGAGGGGAGTTAGGGAGGGGAGTTGAGGAGGGGTGTGAGGGAGTGGAGTGGAGTAGGGGAGTTGTGCAGGGAGTGGAGTAGGGGAGTAGGGGAGTGGGGCAGGGGACTGGGGTAGGGGAGTGGGGTAGGGGAGTGGAAGAGGGGAGTGGGGGAGGAGAGTGGGGGAGTGGAGAGGGGGAGGGGAGTGGGGGAGGGCAGTGGGGGAGGGGAGTGGGGGAGGGAGTGGAGGATGGGAGTGCGGGAGGGGAATTGGGGCAGGGGATTTGGGAGAAGGGAGTGTGGTAGGGGATTTGGTGTAGGGGATTTGGGGGAGGGGAGTGGGGGAGAGGAGTGGGGAGGGGTGTTGCAGAGAGGAGTGGGGGAGGAGAGTGGGGTAGAGGAGTAGGGGAGGGGATTAGTGGAGGGGCATGGGGTGGGGAGTGGGGTTGGGGTGGGGGGGTGGGGAGTGGGGTCGGGTGAGTGGTGTCTGGTGAGTGGTGTCGGGTGAGTGGGGTCGGGTGAGTGGGGTCCGGTGAGTGGGGTCGGGTGAGTGGGGTCGGGTGAGTGGGGTCGGGGGAGTGGGGTCGGGGAGTGGGATAGGGGAGTGGGGGAGGGGAGTGTGGTAGGGGTTGTGGTGACGGGGAGTTGGGTAGGGGAGTGGGGTAAGGGAGTGGTGTCGGGGAGTGGGGTCGGGGAGTGGGGTCAGGGAGTGGGGTCAGAGAGTGGGGGAGGGGAGTGGGGGGAGGGGAGTGTGGTAGGGGTGTGGTGACGGGGGGTTGGGTAGGGGAGTCGGGTAGGGGAGTTGTGGAGGGGTGTGGGGGAGGGGATTTGGGGTAGGGGATTTTGGGGTAGGTGAATTGGGGTACGGAATGTGTGGTACGAATTTGGGGTACGAAATTTGGGGTAGGGGTGTGGGGGAGGGGAGTGGGGGAGGGGAGTGGGGGAGGTGTGTGCGGAGGAGTGTGGGGAGGAGTGTGGAGGAGGTTAGTGTGGGAGGGGAGGGGGGAGGGGAGTGGGGGAGGGGAGTGTGGTAGGGGGTGTGGTGACTGACGGTTGCGTAGGGGAGTCGGGTAGGAGAGTTGTGGAGGGGAGTGCGGTATGCGGGTGGAGTGGGGGAGGGTATTTGGGGGAGGGGATTTGGGGGAAGGGATTTGGGGTAGGGGACCTGGGGTTAGGGGAGTGGGGGAGGACTTTGGGGAGGAGAGTGGGGAGGAGTGTGGGGAGGAGTGTGGGGGAGGTTAGTGTGGGAGGTTAGTGTGGGAGGGGAGTGGGGGAGGGAGTGGGGGAGGGGAGTGGGCAGGGGAGTTGGGGAGGGTAGTGGGTTAGGGAAATGGGGGAGGGTAGTGGGTTAGGGGAGTGAGGGAGGGGAGTTTGGAGGGGCGTTAGGGAGGGGAGTTAGGGACGGGAGTTGATGTGGGATGTGGGGGAGTGGAGTAGAGTAGGGGAGTGGAGTTCAGAGTGGAGTAGGGGAGTGGAGAAGGGGAGTGGGGTCTGGGAGTGGGGTAGGGGAGTGGGATAGGGGAATGAATGGCGGAGGGGAGTGTGGTAGGGGGAGCGGTGACGGGGGTTGGGTAGAGGAGTCGTGTAGGGGAGTTGTGAAGGGGAGTTGTGGAGGGGAGTGCGGTATGCGGGTGGAGTGGGGGAGGGGATTTGGGGGAGGGGATTTGGTGGAGGGGATTTGGGGGAAGGGATTTGGGGTCGGGGACCTGGTGTAGGGGAGTGCGGGAGGACTTTGGGGAGGAGTGTGGGTAGGAGTGTGGGGTGGAGTGTGGGGGACGTTAGTGTGGGAGGTTAGTGTGGGAGGGGAGAGGGAGAGGGGAGTGGGGGAGGGGATTGTGGAGGGGAGTGGGGGAGGGGAGTGGGGGAGGGGAGTGAGGGAGGGGAGTTGGGGAGGGGAGTTAGGGAGGGGTGTTAGGGAGGGGAGTTGAGGAGGGGTGTGGGGGAGTGGAGTGGAGTAAGGGAGGGGAGTTGAGGAGGGGTGTGGGGGAGTGGAGTGGTGTAAGGGAGTGGAGTGCAGAGTGGAGTAGGGGAGTGGAGTAGGGGAGTGCTGTCTGAGAGTGGGGTAGCGGAGTGGGGTAGGGGAGTGGGGGAGGAGAGTGGGGGAGGGGAGTGTGGTAGGGGTGTAGTGACGGGGGGTTGGGTAGGGGAGTCGGGTAGGGGAGTTGTGGAGGGTAGTGCGGTATGCGAGTGGAGTGGGGGAGGGGATTTGGGGTACGGGATTTGGGGGAGGGGAGTGGGGGAGGGGAGTGGGGGAGGAGTGTGGGGAGGAGTGTGGGGAGGAGTGTGGGGGAGGTTAGTGTGGGAGGTTAGTGTGGGAGCGGAGTGGGGGAGGGGAGTGGGGGAGGGGAGTTGGGGCGGGGAGTTGGGGAGGGTAGTGGATTAGGGAAATGGGGGAGGGTAGTGGGTTAGGGGAGGGAGGGAGGGGAGTTGGGGAGGGGTGTTAGGGAGGGGAGTTAGGGAGGGGAGTTGAGGAGGGGTGTGGGGGAGTGGAGTGGAGTATGGGAGTGGAGTGTAGAGTGGAGTAGGGGTGTGGAGTAGGGGAGTGGGTTAGGGGAGTGGGGTACGGGAGTGGGGTAGGCGTGTGGGGGAGGGGAGTGGGGGAGGGGAGTGTGGTAGGGGGTGTGGTGACGGGGGGTTGGGTAGGGGCGTCGGGTAGGGGAGTTGTGGAGGGGAGTGCGGTATGCGGGTGGAGTGGAGGAGGGGATTTGTGGGAGGGGATTTGGGGGAGGGGATTTGGGGGAAGGGATTTGGGGGAAGGGATTTGGGGTTGGGGACCTGGGGTAGGGGCGTGGGGGAGGACTTTGGGGAGGAGTGTGGGTAGGAGTGTGGGGAGGAGTGTGGGGGAGGTTAGTGTGGGGGAGGTTAGTGTGGGAGGTTAGTGTGGGAGGGGAGCGGGGGAGGGGAGTGGGGGAGGGGAGTTGGGGAGGGTAGTGGGTTAGGGAAATGGGGGAGGGTAGTGGGTTAGGGGAGTAAGGGAGGGGAGTTGGGGAGGGGTGTTAGGGAGGGGAGTTGAGGATGGGTGTGGGGGAGAGGAGTGGAGTAGGGGAGTGGAGTGCAGAGTGAAGTAGGGGAGTGGAGTAGGGGAGTGCCGTCTGGGAGTGGGGTCGGGGAGTGGGGTAGGGGAGTTGGGGAGGGGAGTGTGGTAGGGGTGTATTGACGGGGGGTTGGGTAGGGGAGTCGGGTAGGTCAGTTGTGGAGGGGAGTGCGTTATGCGAGTGGAGTGGGGGTGGGGATTTGGGGGAGGGGATTTGGGGTAGGGGATTTGGGGTACGGAATTTGGGGTACGGAATTTGGGGGAGGGGAGTGGGGGAGGGCAGTGGGGGAGGGTAGTGAGGGAGGAGTGTGCGGAGGAGTGTGGGGAGGAGTGTGGGGGAGGTTAGTGTGGGAGGGGGTGGGGGAGCGGAGTGGGGAGGGGAGGGGAGTGTGGTAGGGGGTGTCATGACGGGGGTTGGGTAGGGGAGTCGGGTAGGGGAGTTGTGGAGGGGAGAGCGGTATACGGGTGGAGTGGGGGAGGTTATTTGGGGAAGGGGATTTGGGGGAGTGGATTTGGGGGAAGGGATTTGGAGTCGGGGATTTGGGGTTGGGGATTGGGGAGGACTTTGGGGAGGAGTGTGGGGAGGAGTGTGGGGAGGAGTGTGGGGGAGGTTAGTGTGGGAGGTTAGTGTGGGAGGGGAGTGGGGGAGTGGAGTTGGGGAGGGTCGGGGGTTAGGGAAATGGGGGAGGGTATTGGGTTAGGGGAGGGAGGTAGGGGAGTTGGGGAGGGGTGTTAGGGAGGGGAGTTAGGGAGGGGAGTTGAGGATGGGTGTGTGGGAGAGGAGTGGAGTAGGGGAGTGGAGTGCAGAGTGAAGTAGGGGTGTGGAGTTGGGAGGTGGGGTCTGGGAGTGGGGGAGGGGAGTGGGGGAGGGGAGTGTGGTAGGGGTGTATTGACGGGGGGTTTGGGTAGGGGAGTCAGGTCGGGGAGTTGTGGAGGGGAGTGCGTTATGCGAGTGGAGTGTGGGAGGGGATTTGGGGGAGGGGATTGGGGGTAGGGGATTTGGGGTAGGGGATTTAGGGTACAGAATTTGGGGTACGGAATTTGGCGGAGGGGAGTGGGGGAGGGCAGTGGGGGAGGGGAGTGGGGGAGGAGTGTGTGGAGGAGTGTGGGGAGGAGTGTGGGGGAGGTTAGTGTGGGAGGGGAGTGGGGGTGCGGGGTGGGTGAGCGGGGTGGGGGAGGGGAGTGTGGTAGGGGGTGTTGGGACGGGGGAGGGGAGTGGGGGAGGGGATTGGGGGAGGGGTGTTGCAGAGAGGAGAGGTGAGGAGAGTGGGGTAGAGGTGTGGGGGAGGGGACTAGGGGAGGGGCATGGGAGTGAGGAGTGGGGTTGGGGTGTGGGGGTGGGGAGTGTGATCGGGTGAGTGGGGTCGGGTGAGTGGGGTCGGGTGAGAGCGGTCATGGAGTGGGGTCGTGGAGTGCGGTCGGGGAGTGGGGTCGGGGAGTGGGGTAGGGGTGTGGGGTATGGGAGTCGGGTAGCGGAGTGGGGGAGGGGGGTGTGGTAGGGGTGTGGTGACGGGGGGTTGGGTAGGGGAGTCGGGTGGGGGAGTTGTGGAGGGGAGTGCGGTATGTGAATGGAGTGGGGGCGGGGATTTGGGGGAGGGGATTTGGGGAGGGGATTTGGGGTAGGGGATTTGTGGAAGGGGATTTGGGGTAGGGGAGTGGGGGAGGGGTGTGAAGGAGGGTAGTGGGGAGGACTGTGTGGAGGAGTGTTGGGAGTTAAGTGTGGGGGAGGTTAGTGGGGGAGGGGAGTGTGGTAGGGGTGTGTTGACGGGGGGCTGGTTCGGGGAGTCGGGTAGGGGAGTTGTGGAGGGGAGAGCGGTATGCGAGTGGAGTGGGGGAGGGGATTTGGGGGAGGGGATTTGGGGGTAGGGATTTGGTGTAGGGGATTTGGGGGAGGGAATTTGAGTCGGGGATTTGGGGTAGGGGATTTGGGGTAGGGGATTTGGGGTAGGGGAGTGGGGGAGGACAGTGGGGAGGAATGTGGGGGAGGTTAGTGTGGGAGGGGAGTGGGGGTGTGGGGGAGTGGGGGAGGGGAGTGGGGGAGGGGAGTGGGGAGGGGAGTGGGGGCGGGGAGTGGGGGAGAAGTGTTGGAGAGGGTAGTGGGTTAGGGGAGTGAGGGAGGGGAGTTGAGGAGGGGTGTGGGGGAGTGGAGCGCAGTAGGGGAGTGGAGTAGGGGAGTGGCGTATTGGAGTGGGGTAGGGGATTAGGTGAGGGGAGTGGGGGAGGAGAGTTTGGGAGGAGAGTGGGGAGGAGAGTGGAGGAGGAGAGTGGGGGAGGGGAGTGGGGGAGGGGAGTGCGGGAGGGGAGTGGGGAAGGGGAGTGGGGGAGGAGAGTGGGGGTGGGGAGGGGGGAGTGGAGGGGGGGAGTGGAGTGGGGGAGTGGAGTGGGGGAGTGGAGTGGGGTAGTGGAGTGGGAGAGGGTAGTGGGGGAGGGTAGTTGGGGAGGGTAGTGGGGGATGGGAGTGGGGGATGGGAGTGCGGTAGGGGAATTGGGGCAGGGGATTTGGGGGAGGGGAGTGTGGGAGGGGAGTGTGGTGGAGGATTTGGGGGAGGGCAGTGGGGAGGGGAGTGGGGGAGGGGAGTGGGGGAGGGGAGTGGGAGTGGGGAGTAGGGGAGGGGTGTGGGGAGGAGTGTGGGGAAGAGTGCGTGGTAGGGGAGTTGAGTGGGGGAGGGGAGTTGGGGAGGGGAGTGGTGGAGGGGAGTGGGGAAGGGGAGTTAGGGGAGTTGAGGAGGGGTGTGGGGGAGGGGAGTTTGGGAGGGGAGTGGGGGAGGGGAGTGGGGGAGGGGAGTGGTGGAGGGGAGTGTGGGGTGGGGGAGTTGAGGCAGGGAGTGGGGCGAGGTGTGGGGGAGGGGTGTTGCCTCGAGGAGAGGGGTGGAGAGTGGGGTCGAGGTGTGGAGGAGGGGAGTTGGGGAGGTGCGTGGGGGAGGCGAGTGGGGTTTGGGTAGTCAGGGAATGGATTGAGGGACAGGGAGTGGGTTAGGGGAGTGGTGTAGGTGAGTGGGGGTGGGGAGAGGTTATGGGAGTTTTGGAGGCGAGTGGGGTAGGGGAGTGGTGGGGCTAGTGGGGGAGCAGAGTAGTGTAGGGGAGTGGAGTAGGGGAGGACTGTCAGGAGATGGAGGGAAGGGGAGTTGGGGAGGGGAGTTGTGGAGGGGCGTGGGGTAGGCCATAGCGGTAGTGTAGTGGGCGAGGGGTGTGGGGGAGGTGGAGTGGGGGAGGGGAGTGGGCGAGTGGAGTGGGTGAGTGGGGAAGGGGTGTGGGGATGGGTGTGGGGGAGGGGAGTGGGGGAGGGCGTCTGGTAGGGGAGTTTGGGAGGGAAGTGCGGTGGGGTAGTGGGGTAGGGGAGTGGAGGAGGGGGTGGGGGTGCAGAGTGGTGTCGGGGAGTGTGGTAGGGGTGGGCTGAAAGGAGGTGGAGGGAAGGGGAGTGGGGAGGGGATTTGGGTAGTGGGGCAGTGAGGAGATGGAGGGAAGGGGGTGGGAGAGGGGAATGGGGGAGGGGAGTGGGGGAGGGGTGTGTGTTATGTGAGTGGGGTAGGGGAGTGGGGGAGTGGAGTGAGGTAGGGGTATGGGGAGGCGAGTGGGGGAATGGAGTGGGGAGGGGAGTGGGGCAAGATAGTGGGGGCGGTAACTGGGTGAGTGGAGTGAGGTAGGGCAGTGGGGGCGGGGAGTGGGTAGGGGAGGTGTGGAGTGGGGGAGGGGAGTTGTGGCGGGGAGTGGGGGAGGGCAGTGCGGTAGTGGAGTTGGGTGCGTAGTTTGTAGGGGAGTGAGTGATGGGTGTTGGGGAGGTGAGTGGGGGAGTGGGGTGAGGGAGGGGATTGGGGACAGGGAGTGGGTTAGTGGAGTGGTGTAGGTGAGTGGTGTGGGGAGAGGGTACGGGAGTGGTGTAGGGGAGTGGAGTAGGGGAGGGATGTAAGGAGGTGGAGGGAAAAACAGTTGGGGAGGGGTGTTGGGGAGGGGCGTGGTGTAGGGCATTGTGGTAGGGGAGTTGGGGAGGGGAGGATAGTGGGGGATGGGAGTTGGGGAGGACAGTTGGGGAGCAGAGTGGGACAGGGGCGTGGGAGAGGGGCCTGGGGGAGGGGCGTGGGTGAGGGCGTCTGGTAGGGGAGTTTGGGAGGGAAGTGCAGTGGGGTAGTGGAGTGGAGGAGGGGGTGGGGTGCAGGGTGGTGTCGGGGAGTGTGGTCGGGGTGTGCTGTTCGGAGGTGGAGGGAAGGGGAGTGGGGAGGGGTGTTTGGTAGGGGGGCAGTGAGGAGATGGAGGGAAGGGGAGTGGGAGAGGGGATTGAGGTATGGGTATGGGGTGGGGAGTGAGGTAGGGGAATGGGGAGGGGAGTGGGGGAGGGACATTTGGAGTGGAGTGGGGAGGGGAGTGGGGTAAGGTAGTGGGTGCGTTAACTGGGGGAGTGGAGTGAGGTAGGGCAGTGGGGGAGGGCAGTGGCGTAGGGGATCTGGGTACTGGAGTGCAGTGAGGAGGTGGCGGGAAGGGGAGTGGGGTAGGGGAGTGGGGTAGGAGAGGTGGGTATGGGAGTATGGGAGGGGTGTGAGAGAGGAGATTGGCGATGGGACTGGGGTAGTGGACTGGAGTAGGGTAGGGGTGTGGGGTAGGGGTGTGGGGTCGGGTTTGGGGTAGGGGAGAGGGGTAGGGGTGTTGTGGAGGGGAGTGCGGTCAGGGAGTGGGGGAGGGTAGTGGGGGAGGGTAGTGGGGGATGGGAGTGTGGTGGAGTCGTGCAGTGAGGATGTGGAGGTAAGCGGAGTGGGGTAGCGGAGTGGACGAGGGGAGTTGGGAGGGGAGTGGGGGAGGTTAGTGTGGGAGGGGAGTGGGGGAGATTAGTGAGTGAGGGGAGTGGGGGAGGGGAGTTTGGGAGTGGGGGAGGGGATTGGGGGAGGCAAGAGCGGGAGGGGAGTGGGGAGGGAGTGGGGAGGCGAGTGGGGGAGGTTAGTGTGGGAGGTGAGTGAGGAGGGGATTGGGGGAGGGGAGTGGGGGAGGGGACTGGGGGAGGGGAGTGGGGAGGGGAGTGAGGAGGGCAGTGGGGGAGGGGAGTGGGGAGGGGAGTGGGGAGGGGAGTGCGGAGGGGAGTGCGGAGGGGAGTGGGGGAGGTTAGAGTTGTAGGGGAGTTGGAGGGGAGTGAGGGAGGGGAGTGTGGGAGGAGACTGGGCGAGGGGAGTTGGGGAGGGGAGTGGGGGAGGAGAGTGGGGGACAGGGAGTGGGTTAGGGGAGTGGCGTAGGTGAGTGGGGGTGGGGAGAGGGTATGGGAGTTTTGGAGGGGAGTAGGGTAGGGGAGTGGTGAGGCTAGTGGGGGATCAGAGTGGTGTAGGGTAGTGGAGTAGGGGAGCGCTGGAAGGAGGTGGAGGGAAGGGGAGTTGGGGAGGGGAGTGGGGGAGGGGAGTGGGCTTGGGGAGTGGGGGTGCGGATTGGGGGAGGGGAGTGGGGGAGGGGAGTGGGGGAGGGGAGTAGGGGAGGGGAGTGGGGGAGGGGTGTGGGGATGGGTTTGGGGGAGGGGAGTGGGGGAGGGGGTGGGGGTGCAGTGTGGTGTCGGGAAGTGTGGTAGGGGTGGGCTGTAAGGAGGTGGAGGGAAGGGGAGTGGGGATGGGAGTTGGGTAGGGGTGCAGTGAGGAGATGGAGGGAAGGGGAGTGGGAGAGGGGAATGGGGGAGTGGAGTGGGGTAGGGTGTGTGTTAGGTGAGTGGGGTGGGGGAGTGGGGGAGGGAAGTGGGGACGGGGGTGGGGAGGGGATTGGGGAGGGGAGTGGGGTAAGGTAGTGGGGGTGGTAACTGGGGGAATGGAGCGAGGTAGGGCAGTGGGGGAGTGTCGTGGGGAGTGGGGGAGGGCAGTTGCGTCGGGGAGTTGGGTACTGGAGTGCAGTGAGGAGGTGGAGGTAAGGGGAGTGGGGTAAGAGAGTGGGGTAGGAGAGGTGGGTAGGGGAGTATGGGAGGGGTGTGAGGTAGGGGATTGGCGATGGGACTGGGGTAGTGGAATGGGGTAGGGGAGTGGGGTAGGGGAGTTATGTCAGGGAGTGGGAGAGGGAAGTGGTGTAGGTGAGTGGGGGTGGGGAGAGGGTAGGGGAGTTTTGGAGAGAAGCGGGGTAGGGGATTGGTGGGGCTAGTGGGGGATCAGAGTGTTGTAGGGGAGTGGAGTAGAGGAGGGCTGTAAGGAGGTGGAGGGAAGGGGAGTGGGGGAGGCGATTTGGTAAGGGGACTGGGGGAGGCGATTTGGTAATGGGACTGGGGGAGGCGATTTGGGGAGGGGAGAGGGGGAGGGGAGTGGGGGAGGGGAGGGTAGTGGGGGAGGGCGTCTGGTAGGGGAGTTTGGGAGGGATGTGCGGTGGGGTAGGGGAGTAGAGGAGGGGAGTGGGGGTGCAGAGTGGTGTCGTGGAGTCTGGTAGGGGTGTGCTGTCAGGAGGTGGAGGGAAGGGGAGTGGGGAGTGGAGTTGGGTCAGAGTGGAGTGGGTCAGGGGAATGGGGGAGGGGAGTGGGGGAGGGGAGTGGGGGTGTGGTGTGTGTTATGTGAGTGGGGGAGTGGAGTGAGGTAGGGGTACGGGGTGGGGAGTGAGCTAGGAGAATGTGGAGGGGAGTGGGAGAGGGAAGTGGGGAGGGGAGTGGGGAGGGGAGTGGGGAGGGGTGTGGGGTAGGGGAGGGCAGTGATGAGGTGGAGTGAAGGGGAGTAACGTGGGGAGTGGGGGAGGGCAGTGGCGTTGGGGAGTTGGGTAGGGGAGAGCAGTCAGGAGGAGAAGGAAGGGGAGAAGGGGTGGTAAGTGTGGGAGGGAAGTGAGTTAGGGGAGTGGGGTCAGGGAGTGGGAAAGTGGAGTGGGATAGGAGAGTGGGGTAGGATAGTGGGGTAGGGGAGCGCAGTGAGGTGGTGTAGGTAAGGGGAGTGGGGGTGTGGAGTGGGGGAGGGGTGTAGTTTAGGGGAGTGAGGTAGGGGAGTGGGGTAGGGGAGTGGGGTAGGGGAGTGGGATAGGGGAGCTGGGTAGGGGAGCGCAGGGAGGAGGTGGAGGGAAGGGGAATCAGGGAGGGGAGTGGTGGAGGTATGTGGGTAGGGGATTGGGTACTGGAGTGCAGTGAGGAGGTCGAGGGAAGGGGAGTGTGGTAGGGGAGGGGGTTAGGAGAGGTGGGTAGGGAAGTGTGGGAGGGGAGTGAGGTAGGGGATTGGCAACGGGACTGGGGTAGTGGAATGGGGTAGGGGAGTGGGGTAGGGGTGTGGGGTAGGGGTGTGGGGTCGGGGTGTCGTGGAGGGGTGAGCGGTTGGGGAGTGGGGGAGGGTAGTGGAGGAGGGTATGTGTAGGATGGGAGTGCGGTAGAGTAGGGCAGTGAGGAGGTGGAGGTAAGCAGAGTTGGGTAGGGTGCGTGGTAGGGGAGTGGGCGAAGCGAGTTGGGAGGGTAGTGGGGGAGGTTAGTGTGTGAGGGGTGTGGGGGAGGGGAGTGGGGGAGGGGAGTGGGGGAGGGGAGTGGGGGAGGGGAGGGGAGAGGGGGAGCGGAGTGCGGTAGGGGTGTGGGGTAGGGGAGTGCGGGAGGGTAGTGGGGGATGGGAGTGTGGTAGGGGAGGGCAGTGAATAGGTGCAGGGAAGCGCAGAGGTGGACTGGAGTGGGGGGAGGGGAGTGGGAATGTGGAGTGGGATAGGGGTATGTGGAGTGGGATAGGGAAGTGGGATAGGGGAGCGCAGTGAGGAGGTGGAGGGAAGGGGAGTGTGTAAGTGGAGTGGGGGAGGTGTGCGGGGTAGGGGAGTTTGGTTGTGGAGGGAAGGGGAGTGGGGGAGGGTTGTGAGATAGGAGTGTTGGGGAGCGGAGTGGGGGGTGGGAGTGGGGGAGGAGAGTGGGGGTGGAGAGTGGGGGAGGAGAGTGGGGGAGGAGAGAGGGGGAGGAGAGTGGGGGAGGGGAGAGTGGGGGAGGGGAGAGGGGGAGGGGAGAGGGGTAGGGGAGTGGGGGAGGGGAGTGGGGGAGGGGAGTGGGGGAGGGGAGTGGGGAGGGTTGTGGGGGAGGTTAGTGCGGGAGGGGAGCGGGTGTGGGGATCTGGGGAGGTGAGTGAGGGCGTGGAGTGTGGGAGGAGAGTGGGATAGGGGAGTTGGGGAGAGGAGGGGAGTGGTGGAGGGGAGTGGGGGAGGGGAGTGGGGGAGGGGAGAGAGGTAGGGGTATGGGGTGGGGAGTGAGGGAGGAGAATGTGGAGGGGAGTGGGGGAGGGAAGTGAGGAGGGGAGTGCGGAGCGGTGTGGGGTAGGGGAGGGCAGTGATGAGGTGGAGTGAAGGGGAGTCGCGTGGGGAGTGGGGGAGGGCAGTGGCGTTGGGGAGTTGGGATGGGGAGGGCAGTGAGGAGGAGAAGGAAGGGGAGTAGGGGAGGTGAGTGGGGTAGGGGAGTTGGGGAGCGGAGTGGGGGAGGGGAGTGTGGTAGGGGAGTGTGGTAGGGGAGTGTGGTAGGGGAGTGGTAACGGGGGCTTGGGGAGGGGAGTCGGGTAAGGGTGTCGGGTCGGGGAGTTGTGGGGGGGGTTGTGGAGGGGAGAGCAATAGGCGAGTGGGGGAGGGGATTAGGGGTAGGGGATTTGGGGTAGGGGATTTGGGGGAGGGGATTTGTGGGAGGGGATTTGGGGGAGGGGAGTGGGGGAGGGGACTGTGGGAGAGGAGTGGGGGAGAGGAGTGGGGGAGAGGAGTGGGGGAGGGGTGTTGCGGAGAGGAGAGGGGAGAAGATTGGGGTAGAGGAGTGGGGCAGGGGATTAAGGGAGGGGCGTGGGGGAGGGGATAAGGGGAGGGGCGTGGGGGAGGGGGGTCGGGGAGTGGGGTCTGGGAGTGGGGTCGGGGTTTGGGGTCGGGGAGTGGGGTCGGGGAGAGGGGTCAGGGAGAGGGGTCGGGGAGAGGGGTAGGGGAGTGAGGGAGGGGAGTAAGGGAGGGGAGTGGTGACGGGGGGTTGGGTAGGGGAGTCAGGTATGGGAGTTGTGGAGGGGGGTTGTGGAGGGGAGAGCAGTAGGCGAGTGGGGGAGGGGATTTGGGGTAGGGGATTTGGGGGAGGGGATTTGGGGGATGGGACTTGGAGAGGGCAGTGGTGGAGGGGAGTGGGGGAGGGGAGTGGGGCGGAGTGTGTTGGTGGTTAGTGTGGGAGGGGAGTTGGGTCGGGTGAGTGCGGTCATGGAGTGGGGTCGTGGAGTGCGGTCGGGGAGTGGGGGAGGGGAGTGGGGGAGGAGTGTGGGGGAGGTTAGTGTGGGAGAGGAGTGGGGGAGGGGAGTGGGGGAGGGGAGTTGGGGAGGGTAGTGGGTTAGGGAAATGGGGGAGGGTAGTGGGTTAGGGGAGTAAGGGAGGGGAGTTGGGGAGGGGTGTTAGGGAGGGGAGTTAGGGAGGGGAGTTGAGGATGGGTGTGGGGGAGAGGAGTGGAGTAGGGGAGTGGAGTGCAGAGTGAAGTAGGGGAGTGGAGTAGGGGAGTGGCGTCTGGGAGTGGGGTAGGGGAGTGGGGTAGGGGAGTTGGGGAGGGGAGTGGGGGAGGGGAGTGTGGTAAGGGTGTATTGACGGGGGGTTGGGTTGGGGAGTCGGGTAGGTCAGTTGTGGAGGGGAGTGCTGTACGCGAGTGGAGTGGGGGTGGGGATTTGGGGGAGGGGATTTGGGGTCGGGGATTTGGGGTACGGAATTTGGGGTACGGAATTTGGGGGAGGGGAGTGGGGGAGGGCAGTGGGGGAGGGTAGTGAGGGAGGAGTGTGCGGAGGAGTGTGGGGAGGAGTGTGGGGGAGGTTAGTGTGGGAGGGGGTGGGGGAGCGGAGTGGGGAGGGGAGTGTGGTAGGGGGAGTGGTGACGGGGGTTGGGTAGGGGAGTCGGGTAGTGGAGTTGTGGAGGGGAGTGCGGTATACGGGTGGAGTGGGGGAGGTTATTTGGGGAAGGGGATTTGGGGGAGTGGATTTGGGGGAAGGGATTTGGGGTCGGGGATTTGGGGTTGGGGATTGGGGAGGACTTTGGGGAGGAGTGTGGGGAGGAGTGTGGGGAGGAGTGTGGGGGAGGTTAGTGTGGGAGGTTAGTGTGAGAGGGGAGTGGGGGAGGGGAGTGGGGGAGTGGAGTTGGGGAGGGTCGGGGGTTAGGGAAATGGGGGAGGGTAGTGGGTTAGGGGAGGGAGGGAGGGGAGTTGGGGAGGGGTGTTATGGAGGGGAGTTAGGGAGGGGAGTTGAGGATGGGTGTGGGGGAGAGGAGTGGAGTAGGGGAGTGGAGTGCAGAGTGGAGTAGGAGTGTGGAGTTGGGAAGTGGGGTCTGGGAGTGGGGTAGGGGAGTGGGGTAGGAGAGTGGGGGAGTGGAGTGGGGGAGGGGAGTGGGGGAGGGGAGTGTGGTAGGGGTGTATTGACGGGGGGTTGGGTTGGGGAGTCGGGTAGGTCAGTTGTGGAGGGGAGTGCTGTAGGCGAGTGGAGTGGGGGTGGGGATTTGGGGGAGGGGATTTGGGGTCGGGGATTTGGGGTACGGAATTTGGGGTACGGAATTTGGGGGAGGGGAGTGGGGGAGGGCAGTGGGGGAGGGTAGTGGGGGAGGAGTGTGCGGAGGAGTGTGGGGAGGAGTGTGGGGGAGGTTAGTGTGGGAGGGGGTGGGGGAGCGGAGTGGGGAGGGGAGTGTGGTAGGGGGAGTGGTGACGGGGGTTGGGGAGGGGGTGGGGGAGCGGAGTGGGGAGGGGAGTGTGGTAGGGGGAGTGGTGACGGGGGTTGGGTAGGGGAGTCGGGTCGGGGAGTTGTGGAGGGGAGTGCGGTATGCGAGTGGAGTGTGGGAGGGGATTTGGGGGAGGGGATTGGGGGTAGGGGATTTGGGGTAGGGGATTTGGGGTACAGAATTTGGGGTACGGAATTTGGGGGAGGGGAGTGGGGGAGGGCAGTGGGGGAGGGGAGTGGGGGAGGAGTGTGCGGAGAAGTGTGGGGAGGAGTGTGGGGGAGGTTAGCGTGGGAGGGGAGGGAGGGAGCGGGGTGGGGGAGCGGGGTGGGGGAGGGGAGTGTGGTAGGGGGTGTGGGGACGGGGGGAGGGGAATGGGGGAGGGGAGTGGGGGACGGGTGTTGCAGAGAGGAGAGGTGAGGATAGTGGGGTAGAGGTGTGGGGGAGGGGACTAGGGGAGGGGCATGGGTGTGGGGAGTGGGGTTGGGGTGTGGGGGTGGGGAGTGTGATCGGGTGAGTGGGGTCGGGTGAGTGGGGTCGGGTGAGTGCGGTCATGGAGTGGGGTCGTGGAGTGCGGTCGGGGAGTGGGGTCGGGGAGTGGGGTAGGGGTGTGGGGTATGGGAGTCGGGTAGCGGAGTGGGGGAGGGGAGTGTGGTAGGGGTGTGGTGACGGGGGGTAGTGTAGGGGAGTCGGGTCGGGGAGTTGTGGAGGGGAGTGCGGTATGTGAATGGAGTGGGGGCGGGGATCTGGGGGAGGGGATTTTGGGAGGGGATTTGGGGTAGGGGATTTGTGGAAGGGGATTTGGGGTAGGGGAGTGGGGGAGGAGAGTGGGGGTGGGGATGGGGGAGTGGAGTGGGGGAGTGGAGTGGGGGAGTGGAGTGGGAGAGGGTAGTGGGGGAGGGTAGTTGGGGAGGATAGTGGGGGATGGGAGTGCGGTAGGGGAATTGGGGCAGGGGATTTGGGGGAGGGGAGTGTGGGAGGGGAGTGTGGTGGGGTATTTGGGGGAGGGCAGTGGGAGTGGGGAGTAGGGGAGGGGTGTGGGGAGGAGTGTGGGGAAGAGTGCGTGGAAGGGGAGTTTAGTGGGGGAGGGGAGTTGGGGAGGGGAGTGGTGGAGGGGAGTGGGGAAGGGGAGTTAGGGGAGTTGAGGAGGGGTTGTGGGGGAGGGGAGCTTGGGAGGGGAGTGGGAGAGGGGAGTGGGGGAGGGGAGTGGTGGAGGGGAGTGGGGGAGGGGAGTGTGGGGTGGGGGAGTTGAGGCAGGGAGTGGGGCGAGGTGTGGGGGAGGGGTGTTGCCTCGAGGAGAGGGGTGGAGAGTGGGGTCGAGGTGTGGAGGAGGGGAGTTGGGGAGGTGCGTGGGGGAGGAGAGTGGGGTTTGGGTAGTCAGGGAATGGATTGAGAGACAGGGAGTGGGTTAGGGGAGTGGTGTAGGTGAGTGGGGGTGGGGAGAGGTTATGGGAGTTTTGGAGGGGAGTGGGGTAGGGGAGTGGTGGGGCTAGTGGGGGAGCAGAGTGGTGCAGGGGAGTGGAGTAGGGGAGGACTGTCAGGAGATGGAGGGAAGGGGAGTTGGGGAGGGGAGTTGTGGAGGGGCGTGGGGTAGGCCATAGCGGTAGGGTAGTGGGCGAGGGGTGTGGGGGAGGTGGAGTGGGGGAGGGGAGTGGGCGAGTGGAGTGGGGGAGTGGGTAAGGGGTGTGGGGATGGGTGTGGGGGAGGGGAGTGGGGGAGGGCGTCTGGTAGGGGAGTTTGGGAGGGAAGTGCGGTGGGGTAGTGGGGTAGGGGAGTGGAGGAGGGGGTGGGGGTGCAGAGTGGTGTCGGGGAGTGTGGTAGGGGTGGGCTGAAAGGAGGTGGAGGGAAGGGGAGTGGGGAGGGGATTTGGGTAGTGGGGCAGTGAGGAGATGGAGGGAAGGGGGTGAGAGAGGGGAATGGGGGAGAGGAGTGGGGGAGGGGTGTGTGTTATGTGAGTGGGGTAGGGGAGTGGGGGAGTGGAGTGAGGTAGGGGTATGGGGAGGCGAGTGGGGGAAGGGAGTGGGGAGGGGAGTGGGGCAAGGTAGTGGGTGCGTTAACTGGGGGAGTGGAGTGAGGTAGGGCAGTGCGGGAGGGGAGTGGGGTATGGGTATGGGGTGGGGAGTGAGGTAGGAGAAATGGGAGGGGAGTGGGGGAGGGAAGTGGGGGAGGGAAATGGGGAGGGGAGTGGGGAGGGGAGGGGAGGGGAGTTGTGGAGGGGCGTGGGGTAGGCCATAGCGGTAGGGTAGTGGGCGAGGGGTGTGGGGGAGGTGGAGTGGGGGAGGGGAGTGGGCGAGTGGAGTGGGGGAGTGGGTAAGGGGTGTGGGGATGGGTGTGGGGGAGGGGAGTGGGGGAGGGCGTCTGGTAGGGGAGTTTGGGAGGGAAGTGCGGTGGGGTAGTGGGGTAGGGGAGTGGAGGAGGGGGTGGGGGTGCAGAGTGGTGTCGGGGAGTGTGGTAGGGGTGGGCTGAAAGGAGGTGGAGGGAAGGGGAGTGGGGAGGGGATTTGGGTAGTGGGGCAGTGAGGAGATGGAGGGAAGGGGGTGGGAGAGGGGAATGGGGGAGAGGAGTGGGGGAGGGGTGTGTGTTATGTGAGTGGGGTAGGGGAGTGGGGGAGTGGAGTGAGGTAGGGGTATGGGGAGGCGAGTGGGGGAAGGGAGTGGGGAGGGGAGTGGGGCAAGGTAGTGGGTGCGTTAACTGGGGGAGTGGAGTGAGGTAGGGCAGTGCGGGAGGGGAGTGGGGTATGGGTATGGGGTGGGGAGTGAGGTAGGAGAAATGGGAGGGGAGTGGGGGAGGGAAGTGGGGGAGGGAAATGGGGAGGGGAGTGGGGAGGGGAGTGGGGTAAGGTAGTGGGAGGGGTAACTGGTGGAGTGGAGTGAGGTAGGGCAGTGGGGGAGGGCAGTGGCGTAGGGGATCTGGGTACTGGAGTGCAGCGAGGAGGTGGCGGGAAGGGGAGTGGGGTAGGGGAGTGGGGTAGGAGAGGTGGGTATGGGAGTATGGGAGGGGTGTGAGAGAGGAGATTGGCGATGGGACTGGGGTAGTGGACTGGGGTAGGGGAGTAGGGTAGGGGTGTAGGGTAGGGGTGTGGGGTCAGGTTTGGGGTAGGGGAGAGGGGTAGGGGTGTTGTGGAGGGGGGTGCGGTTAGGGAGTGGGGGCGGGTAGTGGGGGAGGGTAGTGGGGGATGGGAGTGTGGTGGAGTCGTGCAGTGAGGATGTGGAGGTAAGCGGAGTGGGGTAGCGGAGTGCATGAGGGGAGTTGGGAGGGGAGTGGGGGAGGTTAGTGTGGGAGGGGAGTGGGGGAGATTAGTGAGTGAGGGGAGTGGGGGAGGGGAGTTTGGGAGTGGGGGAGGGGATTGGGGGAGGCAAGAGCGGGAGAGGAGTGGGGAGGGGAGTGGGGAGGCGAGTGGGGGAGGTTAGTGTGGGAGGTGAGTGGGGAGGGGCGTGGGGGAGCGAGTGGGGAAGGTTAGTGTGGGAGGTGAGTGAGGAGGGGAGTGGGGAGGGGAGTGAGGAGGGCAGTGGGGGAGGGGAGTGGGGAGGGGAGTGCGGAGGGGAGTGCGGAGGGGAGTGGGGGAGGTTAGAGTTGTAGGGGAGTTGGAGGGGAGTGAGGGAGGGGAGTGTGGGAGGAGACTGGGCGAGGGGAGTTGGGGAGGGGAGTGGGGGAGGAGAGTGGGGGACAGGGAGTGGGTTAGGGGAGTGGTGAAGGTGAGTGGGGGTGGGGAGAGGGTATGGGAGTTTTGGAGGGGAGTAGGGTAGGGAGTGGTGAGGCTAGTGGGGGATCAGAGTGGTGTAGGGGAGTGGAGTAGGGGAGCGCTGGAAGGAGGTGGAGGGAAGGGGAGTTGGGGAGGGGAGTGGGCTTGGGGAGTGGGGGTGCGGATTGGGGGAGGGGAGTGTGGGAGGGGAGTGGGGGTGGTGTGTGGGGAGGGGTTTGGGGGAGGGGAGTGGGGGAGGGCGTCTGGTAGGGGAGTTTGGGAGGGAGGTGCGGTGGGGTAGTGGGGTAGGGGAGTGGAGGAGGGGGTGGGGGTGCAGTGTGGTGTCGGGAAGTGTGGTAGGGGTGGGCTGTAAGGAGGTGGAGGGAAGGGGAGTGGGGACGGGAGTTGGGTAGGGGTGCAGTGAGGAGATGGAGGGAAGGGGAGTGGGAGAGGGGAATGGGGGAGTGGAGTGGGGTAGGGTGTGTGTTAGGTGAGTGGGGTGGGGGAGTGGGGGAGGGAAGTGGGGGTGGTGTGTGGGGAGGGGTTTGGGGGAGGGGAGTGGGGGAGGGCGTCTGGTAGGGGAGTTTGGGAGGGAGGTGCGGTGGGGTAGTGGGGTAGGGGAGTGGAGGAGGGGGTGGGGGTGCAGGGTGGTGTCGGTAAGTGTGGTAGGGGTGGACTGTAAGGAGGTGGAGGGAAGGGGAGTGGGGACGGGAGTTGGGTAGGGGTGCAGTGAGGAGATGGAGGGAAGGGGAGTGGGAGAGGGGAATGGGGGAGTGGAGTGGGGTAGGGTGTGTGTTAGGTGAGTGGGGTGGGGGAGTGGGGGAGGGAAGTGGGGACGGGGGTGGGGAGGGGATTGGGGAGGGGATTGTAGAGGGGAGTGGGGTAAGGTAGTGGGGGTGGTAACTGGGGGAATGGAGCGAGGTAGGGCAGTGGGGGAGTGTCATGGGGAGTGGGGGATGGCAGTGGCGTCGGGGAGTTGGGTACTGGAGTGCATTGAGGAGGTGGAGGGAAGGGGAGTGGGGTAAGAGAGTGGGGTAGGAGAGGTGGGTAGGGGAGTATGGGAGGGGTGTGAGGTAGGGGATTGGCGACGGGACTGGGGTAGTGGAATGGGGTAGGGGAGTGGGGTAGGGGAGTGGGGGTGGGG